>NW_008670680.1:0-3343 GCF_000695815.1 Acanthisitta chloris | reverse complement strand
CTTCCTTCCTTCCTTCCTTCCTTCCTTCCGTCCTCCCTCCCTCCCTCCCTCCCTCCCTCCCTTCCTTCCCTCCCTTGCTTTTGTAAAGTATCCCACAAAGACATTTAACACAGTGCACTATTTGGCCAGTGCTTCTGGTTTGTGAAACACATTTTCTTTACGTGATGCTAAAGGTGGAACATTTATCTTAAAAAAAAAATAAGCGCCTAAATTTAGAAACTTAAACTGCTTATACAATGATTTGTTTTATGATTCTATAGGTTGGTATCAGAATTGAAACAATGTCATGCTGCATCTGCCCTGTCAGAGGGGGAAAACTTGTATATCTTTTGCATGGTGTTTTCATGTATTTTTAAATACATAAGATGGTATTATACATTTACTTGTTTACAGTCAAAACCAGTTTAAAAATATGGTGGAGAAGCTGCTGCAGTTGTGTGTTTGAGCAGATCTGTCACATTTCACATGCACAGTGAGACTTGTCTTGGGTTCTGCACTCACTGCAGCAGTACCTGTGTCTCATGTTTGCATTGGTTCGTGTAGCTCCAGGAAAAAGGCACATTCAGGAGCACAGAAAGGCACAAAGATGGGGTGGCTGGATGAATGAATCCACCAGGAATTGGAAAGGTCCAGCTGGAGTCTCCGTGGCAGCTCAGATGACCTGGGAGGTATGGAGGTCTTTGGGATATGCAGGAGAAACTGATGTTTAGCTAAGAAATCTGCAACCCCAGAGCCTGGTGGGACCTGTCAGGGCACATATATGAGTGCAGCATGCTCAGCCCTTACACTGTGGAGACTGAACTCTGAGAACGTGATTCTGAGCGAAGGTCTTTATGGCATGAGGTCCCATGGGACAGGCAGGACCACAGAGGACACCAAGTTGAGTGGAGTTTGGCCTTCCTATAGTGCCAGAGGAGACACTGCCACCTGCAGCAGATGGGCATGTGTGTCTTAAAGGTGTTTTCCTTTCATTAATCAACCAGTCAGAAGTGCAAATGAAGAGGAAGAAGCTGGGCTACACTTGAGTTGCATCAGGGGCTGATTTTCCAAAAGAACCTCATCTCCTCCTCCTGATGCAAGCACTGACTTTTTTCTTTGATCTATTCCTTGGCCTACTTGTCTGTTGTTTCCAGGGAGAGAAAGTGAGCTGTAAACAAGCAGTTCTGTTTTCTTTGTTATCTGTTGAGGCCTCAATTAGCTCCTCATAGTTTCTTTTCCTTTTTTTGCTCTAAATTCCTACAGATCTATAAAACTCTCGTGGATTAATTTCTCCATGAAACATATTAATTTATCTCCCCAAGGGCCACACGGTTTTTACAATAACTACCAGGCAAAATATAGGTTTGTATTTCCTGTAATTGTGTGGAGCTTGTGGACAGCCTCTGGGAAGAAGTTTTTGATTTAATAGAGTGGATATGTCTATTTTAAAGCCACAAATATTTCAGTGACATTATGAGCATATTCTCTTTTCTAAAACTAGATGACATGATTGTGTCAGCTCATGCATTGAGGTAAATGGATCTAAATACACAACTTCCCCTGTAAGTGATGGTCGAACACAGACATTTAATATTTCTATCATGTTAATAGGTTACTCTTGCTATGGACTTGGCTATGACAGGAAAAATAACAGGAATATCCAATATAAGAAAAATCAGATGACTATTGCATGTACTATTGCTGCTGGTTAATGCTATTCACAGCCTGAGCCACTAAATCACGTTCATCCTCTCCAGACTTCCTCTGGGGCTGTGGTTAACCAACCTCCCAGCACAGAGTTACGAGTCTTCAAGGGAGCATTTCCAATGGATCTGGATCAGGGGGATGCTGCAGTTCTGCTTCCTCCCTCCTGCCAGCACCAGAACTCTTAGGAGCACGCAAAAAAAAGTAAATTCAGAAGGTTGAGGCAGCTGAAAACAAAGCGTTTTTTGTGCTAAAGTGATTTTTGGCTGTCTCAGTTCTCTTAAGCGCATTGCTGTGTGTTTGCACAAGCACCAGGGCTGGCACAGGGGAGAGGGCAGAGTGGCAGGGTTGGAGTGCAGATCAGTTCAGACAGCTAAGGAACTGCATCCTGACACGATGCCTAATGCAGAACTGTGACCACTGGGGCAGGAGGCTCAGAATATTCAGTGTACACCTTCATAAAGGCTCCCAGAATTGATATTGGAGGGAAGACTTACACTCTTCTCTCTGAGCAAGGGATGAGTAATGTGTCTGACAGGGGATCTGGGATGTGATCTTGCTGGAAACCAAGTGGTCTGATAGTGATGTTTTATTAACCATGTCCCCAAACCCTCTGATTTCCAGTACACACACCTGGATTTCCCATCTGTGACTTGTGACTGTGACACATGGTGGAAATAATGAGTGAAGGAAGAAGCTACCTGAAGAGTTTGTGAAATTGCATTTGCTGAAGGTTTTAGAAGCAGATTAGACGATTTTCTCTCAGGACTAAGTCAAGAAGTGCTGGTGCAGGTGCTAATGTGCCTCGTGAAAGATAACTGACCTTTCTGCCTTCAAGGAAAGAAAATTCCAGTGCAGAAGTAATTCTTACCTCCCAGATAATTTTTAACATAAACCCCACTGGGTGTAAGACCAAACCCCATCCTGTTTCTGGTGAAAAAAACCCAAATCACTAAGCTGAAAATAGTGCTGCAGCCTTCAAGCTGGCAATGTTTAATGTACTAATGAAGTAAAAATAAAAGGAAATCGATGTCATTATTAGTCATTTCACAGGGCTTGCACAACCTTGACCAGCTCTAACTGTTTCTCCGAGAAAATACCCTTTTTAGAGCTAAGGGTATTCAGAGGTTTAAGGGTGAGATTTAAGGGTGATGGGGTCAGAGTGGGGAACAGGGGGGACACAGGGGAGGAAACAGCAGGAAAAGTGGCTGAGGATGAATTCCAGAATTGTTTAGGCTGGACAAACCCTCCAAGAGCATCGAGTCTAACTGTTTCCCCAGCACCGTGTTCAGCACTAAACCTCCTCAAGTGCCACATCCACACGTCTATTAAGCCCCTCCGGTGGCAGTGGCTCCAGCGCTGCCCTGGGCAGCCCGCGGCAGAGCTTGACACTTTTTCTGTGAGGAAATTGCTCCTAACATCCAATCTAAACCTCTCCGGTTATTTTTCCCGCGCTGTCGGGGGTCGAAACAGGCTGAGTTTCCTTTCATCCTGTCACTTGCTGTCTGGGAGAACAAAACTGGCTCCAACCCCGCGCCAGGGAAGTGAAAGCAATAAGGTCCTCCCGAGCCTCCTTTTCCCCAAGCTGAGCTGCTCCTCATCACTTTTACGCCTCAGACCCTTCCCCAGCTCCATCCCCTTCTCTGAACACGCTCTCAGC
>NW_008670679.1:0-7910 GCF_000695815.1 Acanthisitta chloris | reverse complement strand
GGAGATCAGGTTGGTCAGACAGGACTTACCCTTGCTAAACCTACTGCTGGCTGGGTCTGATCCCTCGTCCATCCTGTAGGTGCTGTGTGATCGCACTTAGGATGATCTGTTCCATGACTTTGCCGGACACTGAGGTCAGGCTGACAGGCCTGTTTTATAGTTTTTCATTCTACTTCTGCCTTCCCCTTGCTATTAAATATGTTGGAGGCTTCTTCTGTCACTTCCAACTTTTTTGTTGGCTTTCCTTTTGAGTAGATTGCCGTCTCTTCGTCAGTGATTGCTAGCTTCTTCTAAGCAATAATCAAATTACATTTAGACCAAAGTCTTTGCATCCCAACAAATGGTGCTCCCTGTACTATCCCATGTTTGTGGCTTACTTGCTAAGATGGGACACTGTCAGAAAATATTAGGGCAATATTAGAGCAATTGGTTTTTGTTAGATAGTCTAGGTAACTTGGTTGTTTGTTGGCTGTGGACTGGACACAATAAAATTTTCATCAATAATCGTTGAGGGGAAAAAAATGAGAAGATGTTTTCAAACTAGCAGACAGTTCTGAAACCAGCAAAGATGTAGCTTCTATGGATCTGTCTTGCCATAGTACTATGACAACACTCATTGTTTTGCAAGTGCAGTTAACAGGGCAGATACTGTCCACTGTTTGTAGTCCAATCACAAAGTGGTCATACAAAGCCTGGAATCACAGTCGTTATAGGTAATGGCACAATAACAAACAGATCACTTCTGAGTTTGATTTTCTTGCAGTTTTTAGTGTCAGATGTTTAGACTCTGCGTATTCTCACCAAATATGTAAAAATACCTTGAGAGTAATTTTTGAGATCTTGTGAAAAAGGAGAATAGGTAAGCAGGAGACTCAGTTTTACAGCTCTGTTCATATTTTCTCATTATTCCAGATGTCTTTTAAATTGTTATTATTTTTCAAATGGTATCCTTTTCCAGTACAATATTAGGATGTAATAATATACTTCAGGTTCAAAATCCATTCTCACCAAAGCTTCTGCATAAAATTCAGCATAGTGCCATGCAGTTAAAACTACTTTATGGAAAAAACTTCAAATGAGCAACAAACTTAACAATTCACATCATGCTTTCTTACCCTTACTCTTTTTTGGAAATTTTTTGCTGTGGAATTATGCTCTCTCATACTTTTTGTGCCAGTAGATGGCATTCTCAATGACCATACTCACTCCTGTGCAGTAAATGACCACAGACTAAAGCCACTATGAATACTTTTGTAATGTCATAGTTCTTAATGTGAGACATATATGTCTGTTTTGCTCAGAAATGTTGCTTGGAGTTTAAAGTTCAGAGAATTCAGCTCCATTGACTGTGAAAGACAAATCCCTCATTGTGAAATGAGCTCAGCAGACTCCAGATCTCTCACTATCAATGGAGGTAGAACAGAGTATAGCTCATGCAGGGTGAGAGCTCCACAGATAGTAATCATTTTATGTTAACAATACATTGACTCTGCAGAGCCAGATGGGAGAAAAGCAAGACCATTACACATACAGTTGTATTTCTACATAAATGAATGCATCCTGTAGATACAGATCATGTTTTTGTCTGTATTTTCAGGATGAAAATATAATAGACCTGAGCTTCCCCTGTTTGGAAGCTGCAATATAAACCACACAAAGATGTATAATAATGCCTCCTTCCATGCTGAATCTAGAGCACAGCATGGAAAAAAAGACCTGAGACCTAAGCAAGTAGAGTCTGACTCACTTGTCAACTTAGTGTATCTCAGGTTTTTTTTCCCCTGTCTCAGTCTGTGCTATGACTGTCTGTTAGGAATAGAGGAATACAGTAGCATGTAGGTTGACAAAGCAATTCAGTATTGTATGTCTAAAAATACTTGTTCATACAAGTTAAATCCCATTGTGGCATTTTGCCTTTCTTAGAGATGGAAAAAAAAAGTCATGGCTTTCTAAGTGACTGTAGAACACATATCATAAACCAGGAGACCTGAAGTTTATTCCTTATCTTTGCCCCTCTACTGTGTAAAGACTGACTGTGTCAGTCACACTCAGATGCTGTGGGCAACTCATGATCCAGATTATTCAGTTGCAATGAACGTAATGGCATTTAATTCTTTTTGCCTTGCTTCAGCTTCCCATTGAGACCTCTGCCAAGTGTGCCAGTAGGGAATCAAGTGTCAGTTATATATGCAGCATGGGCTTCATTAGAATTCAAAAAAAGGCCACCAATTCTCTTCAAGTAGGCTACTAGCCAGATGTTAGACAGTAAGCACTACAGGGATCATTCAACTTGATTTGAAAATAACAGTAAAGATGAAAAGTCGAGATTAGCCAATTTCCAAATTGTGTAACTCCTTCAGATTTATGAGCTGTGTTAAAATAAAAAATGTGGGGACCTTTTTTATGAAACTGAACATCTGCATGCATTTGCATGGGCAAAATCTTTTCATGTACGCAAATACTGGTAAATGGACAATCAAATACTTTTCAGTTGATTTAATTTTGAAGGAGTAGCAGGCCTCTGGATGCTTGCTGGAAGCAGCTGTCTGTAACCACTTATTTAAAAAGCCCAACCCAAACAACAAACAAAAATCCACAAAACACCCAAACCCATAGCTAGCAGTTTATCTTACATGGTGATTACTCAAACGGGTTGACAAATTCTGCTTTGAATAAGTGTAAATTATGGGGAATTTTACTGGAAACGGAAGGGTCTCTCCAGACCTACCATGTTAGATATTAGGGTTGCATTGGAGTGCTGTTGAAGAATTGCAGTTTGTAGATCCTATCTACAGTCCCTCAAAGGAAAATAGCTGTGGGGAGCTGGGCTATAGTTTGTAACAGGTTCCCACATATACACTACTGTGTTGCTGTGGAACCACTTGAAATAAAGCCCAGTAATTTTCTCCTATGGTTTCCTTGCAAATCTGGGTGGTGCTGGAGTTGGCAGTAAATCATCTGACTTCCATTAGACTTAAACCTCTGTTAGAAGCTGAGTGTCTGTACAAAGGGTAAACCAAGCTGGTAAAATATTGCCTGCCATCTAACAATGCTCCATGTCAAGTGGGAACGAAATGCTTTTAACTGCTGCCGCGTGGCTGTGGAAATGTGTGCTTTGTGATTGCTAAAGCATTTTTGCCAGTGCTGAATCCAGAATTCTTGCAGGGTAAAAGTTAAAATGCCATGGGGAGGTAAAGTAAATTACATTTTGATTACCCCTCTGAGTTTGACATAGTGACTGACACAACCTTCAAATCTGGTAGGAAGAGAAGTGGTAAGGGGTAGTCTTTTGCCTTTTGTTATCTCTGCTGTACCATCCCCACCTCTGCGTGGCTACTCATCTCATGGCTGAGAGTTAATTAGAAGAATTTGAGGCTGAAGATGTGGAAGGGAATTTAAATTGCATCTGTATGGATTATGATCTGCTGGAGTTCATTAGCATGCAGGCAAAGTTCCTGTGCCTTTCTGCCTCTCTTCCCAGAGCCCATGACTTCCAGGCATTTCCACACTCCCTCAGATCTATTGTGACTTATGGGCTTGCCCCACATTTTAATAATAGCATGGTTTAATTAGGCAAGGAGAGATTGCTGTGACTTCAGAATGATCTACGGCTATGATAGATCAGTATTTATTGCAAAGGTTTTTTACAAATAAATGTCTGCTCTGTTAGACAGGTTTGCTCATTCAGAGGCCCTAGAGCCATTTAAGAAACAATTGAATCCTCTCTGGTGTGAAGTGGCATATTAAAAAGGGTTAACACTGACAGACTGTGTATTCTCTCTAGTTTGATCTGCATTCCTATGCCTCATCTGATACATACATAGGTTTGATAGAGGGAATTTGATTCAGGGACTGCCCACCCCTTGCAGCTGTGTACAGTGTAAGGGAGGATGTAAAATGGTTCGGGGCATTGGCTAAAAATTATCAAGCCCAAATATGTAACTGTAGACTAATATGCAACCACTGTGTTAGAATAACTTTCACTAGCTTAATTCCATTAAATTTATCCCAGTTATCTAAATTTGACATGAAAGGTGAGTATGAGGTAGTCTAGTCTTCTAAATATTCATGCAAGTGGCCAGGTTTACAGAGGCCATCCAGTGAATGTCACATGAGGAGAACTTGCATGATCAGGTCATTGTTGATTTTCTTTTTATGATCTATCTTTTCAAATTAATTTTAGTGTTCTTTGCAAGGGAAGCAGTTTTCCCTTTAGGAAACATGTTGGAACAATAGGCAAAATGTGCTTATTTGTGAGCATTCACAAAGGTCTTGAAACAGAAGCCATAAATCAGAACTTTAGAAAGAAAAAGTCAAGGTGAAAGACTTCGTGATGTCAGCTAATAAGAAGAAATGATGTAATTTGTACAGCAAATAAACATTTCCCTAAGTTTTGTGCTATTTGGATTTATTTACATGCTGAGTTTGCTACTCATGTTTTCTGCATTTTCCTTACACATGGCTTTATTTAAAAATAGTATTTCATATTGTTCATAGTATTCCACTTTAAAATTTGCATTTTTCAGGTTAATGTCTTACAAACAACACAGTAATGTAACTTTGTAGAAGCGTAGCCATCTCCAAAAAACAGTAAAGACCACAATCACAGAGTTAAAAAGTATGCTCAGACTGGCAAATACAGTTGATTGGACTAGTTCAGCATAAATGAACCTCTCTTTTCTTTGCTGGAGTCTTCAAATATAAACGGAATATGTAGCAACTCTTGTATCTGAAATTGACCCTTTTGGAAATCAGAACTTTTGTCTTGATCCCCATGAAGGCAGGGTCAAGCCCTCCATTATTTATTATTTCTCTTCTCCATTGGTAAGTACATTTTTCTTAAGGAAGAATACTTGTCCACTTGCACGACTTAGAGCTATCATCAAACATGGGCCAGTTCATTAGCATCTGTTAAGAGTTCTCCTTGTAGTGTAACTCCCTTAGAAGAAGTGTGCCAGACTTAAAATGTATCATGGTTCATATGGAGAAAAGAAAAATCCTGCAACTCTATCATACAAGACTGTGGAAGCTTACAGTGGAAATCTACTGCCAGCCTTTATATTTCTTTGTCGAGAGAAAATATGAAAAGTCACGAGATTTCTTGTCCCTGAAAAGAAGAAAATAAATTAAATCCTGAGTTGTTTTAATCTTTGGGGGAAAAAAATGCAACTATGTTGTTATTATGTTTCTAAAGCATCCCCGTGTTGTTTTTTCAAACAATGATGATTCTAAAAATGTACTTGAGTTGTGTTTAATACTGGGAGGGTTAAATGTCTCACCAATGCCGACACATTGTCATTCTAATGAAGTACAATCCGTGAGTGTCTGTAATTACACAGCCTGTATGCAATCAACAAGATTTCTACAGGGAGTCTATCACATCTAAAATAACATTTTCTTCATTGCACAGTCTAATTTCACCTGACATTTTGCCAGCCAGGGCACAAACTTTCTGCAGAAAGCAGCAGAGTATCTATCCTTAGTCTCCTTTAGATAACAGAAGGTGGAAAATTAAGTTATGATAAATCTGCTTCTAATTATGTTAATGAAATATTACATCACGTAGATTGACCTGCTATAGATCTTGAATATTTCTTTTGTAGTTTAATAATTTGCTCTATTTGTTATGCATGAAATATGTTTTTGATAACCCATGTTGATCATACTTGCTAATGAAGCAATGCCTACAATTACTACACATAAGGATATAACTTCAGAATATAAAAGTCTAGCAGGTTGCTAATGGGCACAACAGTAGCTGAAGACACTAATTAATGTAATCAGGGTTATTTTGCCTGCCAAAGCATAGGAGGATGGATGCTGCCACTGGAAAATGCTGGAGCATTTAGCCTGTGGCTGTGTATTTAATGGAAAAATCAGTTCATTGAGCCTGTTTCAGAAACACTAGTAATGCAAAATGCTTTCTCAGTTATAAAGGCAGTAGATATTTACTACTTTATTCATATCAATATATTATGAAGCAGCATGACACTTAGTACTGTCCAGATGCTTACTAATGTCCAGAGACCTTTACATGAAAGATTGTTAATTTAGTTTTCACTGGATTGCTTTTCTCATTAAACCTCTCCTTACAATCATAATGCAAAGTTAAGTGCAGAGCTCCAGTAATTTGCAAGGGTCCCTTCCCAATATTCTTAATCTAATTTTGAAATATTAGTCTTTTAAAACACAGCTTCTGATTTCAAAGATCACATGAATTTTATATTTTGTTGGCCTTGTGTGGTAAGATGAACATTGATACTAGTTCTTATAGTTCAGTCAAAAGCAGCATGTTTATCACCCAAGCATGCAGGCCATTTTTGAAATCAGAACTTCTGTCAATCCAGTTGCTTGAAAGAAAGTGGGCAATAAACACAACTTGCCCTAGGTCAGTGGTTTCCATTGTCAAAAAACAGGGCCCAGCATAGCACTTAGATATATGTGGCTGGAAATCAGACACGTAAAAGATGTACTTTGCAATTGAGATGGATATTGCTAGTGGAATTGCCTGTGAGAGTGTTGTCAGCCAGATGGTGAATAGATCAGCCCTGGCGCAGTCTCCCAGAGGCTGCAGATGCTGTCCTCTAAGGCAGAGGAGTGATGCGTTAGTGACAGCAGTTCTCATGGGAGAAATGATAAGGGCTAAGGAATATATCAAGGGGAAGAGGATCAGTGGGAAACAGACAGACTGGATGGCTTCTTTAGAATGTTTTCGTATCAAATCCGAGAATGTTTTGGGGTTTTTTATGGTGGCTGCTGCTAGAAGAAGCCCTGAAGAGATAGAGAAGGATTTTTTCCCTTTTTCTCACCGCTTCGTTTTCTGCCCATAGTCTGCTCTTTCCATCAAAATGCTCCCAGTGGAGGCTGGGACTGTGATTTGCTCAGACGTTTTGTGGTACTTGCTCACATATCTTCTGACAGGCTGAACTGTTTAATGAAAATGGCCAACCACCTAGGATGGGGTTGGCCAGAGGCCACCTCAAGTTTTCATAGCTACCAGCTTCTTTTCGTGCTCTCTCAGTGATAAGTACAGGACACAGAAGCCAAAGCTGACATAGGATTAAAATGAGAGCCCATCACTTTTTTGTGTTTTTTGACTAAAAATCATCCAGGTAAGGCTGCAAGAAATGAGCTTCAGAATCACACTGTGCTACAGAAAAGGCTTGGATTTGTTTCTTGTGCAGCTTTGTTTTGTGATGGCTTTTAAAACAAGACCACCCAAAGTACTAGACTTCGTATGTCCATCCACCCTCCAAACAGCCCTAGAAGAGAACTGTTCTAATGCAGACTGAGAAGAGAAGCAGGTGGTGATGAAGAATAGAGTAAACTTCCTTTTCTTGGGTGTTACTCCGAGGCTCACTGACTGGGCTCTCTTCACTACTAGTGAAAATGTTTTCTTTGTTATATCAAAGTGCGGTGTAACTGATATTGCCTTAATTCTACTGTTTTTTGAAAAACCTGTTAAAAAAAATAGCCTCAATCTTTAAAAAGCCTGTTATTTCCCTGTATCAGCCCAAGGGAAATCTTGCTGTTTCCAAAGTTACACATTTTTTCCCCGGAGGCAGTACTTACTAATAGCCTGTACTGATATTAATTGTTTTTGTGTTCACATGAAAAAGAAATGAGTGCAGTACATATCTCTTGTCACATGTGCTCTTCAAACGTAATTTTCACGTTAACCAGTACTAAAGGAGAATTCTTAGAAAGCACAGACCTCGAAAATTTTACTAGGTGAGTGGCTCTTCGCTGGTCAGACAACCTGTTCAGATCAGTCATCAGCATAAAAATACTTGAGGGTAGAGGTTCATCATTATTATGTTTCTTTATAGTTTGATAGGTGTCTTTTTTTTTTTAAAAAAAATCTCATTCTGTTGCTAACCGCTCCCTGTCGTGGTTTAACCCCAGCCAGC
>NW_008670678.1:0-1977 GCF_000695815.1 Acanthisitta chloris | reverse complement strand
CGTGGGGCATGAGCCGTCGAGGAGCAGCCAGACCGTGCCCGGACCCACCACTCAGTGCCCTTCCAGCCGGGAAGGACTCGGCTTCCCGCCTAGGACCCGGTTGCTCCCGTGCGAGGGTTGAGTCACCTGTTGCCTCGCACCCACGGGGACGACAGCAAGCCGAGATAGCTCACCCCCTCGGCACTGCTCACCCCCCAAAAAACTCCACGAGCAACTTCGCCTTTCACCGTCTTGGGGAAAACGATGCTGCTCCACCCTGTTCCGGGCGTATTTCTGAGTAAATCAAAGGCTAAGATTAAAGAACACCCACCAGAAAGCGAAGGCACATTATTCATTTGGCTAACTGTTGCTTATTCCTCTAGTCTCCGGTTTATTTTGAAAGTGACGTGTGCGGTAATGCAGTCATTACTAACACCATCCGCTTAAGGATACAGGTTTCCTACTAATGAACACCCCAGCAGTAGGCAATGAAGTCTCACAACTACGTCATTTCCATAAATGATTTTCCGTCTTCAGTACTTTTGCGAGAACCGGTGACATTTCCGTAGACCGCATTTGCATGGTGTTTATTCCTCATTATTATTATTAACCATGTGAACAGACTCTCAGTATCAAGCAGCGAAGTGTAACAGCAAGTCTTGGTGGTACTCAGGGTGCGTTTTGTTGTTCCTTATCCAAATATTAGACTTAATTAGACAGATAAATCAATTTATCTGTAATCGGCACATCTGCTTTTTTTTTTTTTTTTTACCTCTGGAAGTAATTAATCACCGTTTGTTTATTTTTTTATTTAACTTTAAAACAGAAATAAGTATAAAGAAATGTGTTTAACAGCTGTTCCCTTCTCAAGTACACATGGTGATAATTTCCCAAAATATTTTCTGTGGCAAACGACCTTCTCACCAATCTGATTTTATTTGTCTCATTTATTTGTAAAGAATAGCACATCGCCTGTTTCATTTGTTTGCTTAAAGAGATATGTTTTTTCCGCATTAAATACTCCTGGAAACACGTGGCTCATTTTAGACCATGATATTGTGTACCTTAACCCTTCACTTTTCATTTGAGCAAAACTAGAGATGATTTTTTAAAATTTGAACGCATTTCTCACACTTTTCCAAACTTTTAAAATGCGGCTGAAGTAACTTCAGGGCTTCAGCTTTAAGGTATGAGACAAAACTTTACACTACCTATCAAATAATATGCTTGTATAGTGTCAGTCGTCTGACTTTGTACATTTAGGGTTTTGCAGAACAAATTATCAGCCTATGAAATCCTGAAGCCACTGTGAAATATGGGTGATAATCGAGTGGCTACCAAAAGCGACTTTTTTATATTTAATATTAACTCTGGTTTTCTACTGTGGATCACAATTTCACTTGGAGCAGCCTGATCGATAGCAGAGCTAACTACTACCTGCATTCCCAAGTATCCCGCGTCTTGGGAATCACCCTCAAAAGGTGCTGGAGGAGATGTAGAATCTATTTCTGTTCAAATCCTGATAAGAGTGAGTTCATTTTCCTGACCCACCGTTTGCATTAGTTGCTTAGACAGACCTCCAAGGTTGTGTTTACTCATAGATGCCCCATGCCTTTGCGACCGGCTGTGAAGAGAACTACTTGTAATTAGTCCTGACTGCCGAACGCCAAGGTGGGAGACGTGGAAGGCAGTACACAGCTGATCTACCGGAATGATACGCTGTTAGGGGAAAAAAAAAATTAAAACCCACTGTTGTGATGCACAGGTATAACTAGTTCCTGTGCTCGGCAGGGAGCTGCTGTCGGACCCGTCCCCGCGCTCCTTCCCACGCTGCTCCCCGTGCCCGGCAGAGCGGATGCTGCCCCCGCATCCCTGCGCGCCTGGGTGCGCTCGGGACGATCATTTCACCGCGCCGTCTGCGGGCTGAGGAAAGCCTTTCCTTCCAGCGGGGCACGGCACTTCTTCCGCCGCACTCGCCCCGTGGCATGACCCTCGTGG
>NW_008670677.1:0-4491 GCF_000695815.1 Acanthisitta chloris | reverse complement strand
AATTTCATACCTGTATCACCAACTTGGCATTTGTGGAATGATGCAGAAATGGTCTTTACAACACAGTTTTTAAGCACATGCAAATTCTTGCACAGAAATTTACCTACGAGAGATATAACTGTGCAGTTTGTAGTTGTATCACCCAGGGTAGTGTGAAAACTTTATCAGGTAACAAGCACTAATCTGAGAGCAAAAAATGTTTCCTTTTGAGTCCTGCCAGTACTTTTTTTTGCTTAGCAAACTCATCACTGATAGACAGAAACAAGCACTTTCCACAGTAAGTAAAAACAGATGCATTACTTAAGAAAGGAATGCAGGATTTCAAGTCAGAATCATCTCTTGAGTACTTCAAAATCCAACACTGTGCAACAGATTTGTCCTTGTCCATTGTGTGCAGATGGGTTTGGGTGGCAGCACTTCAGAATATCTTTTCATGTTTGAGAAGTGAATTTCAGTATGGCAAAAATTGTCACTTTTGACTGGCAATTACTGCTCAAAAAACTACAAGCATTTGTTCTTGTACACATTAAAACATCTGATTTTGTTGTGCTTAAGGAAGAAACGTATTTTTAAGTGACAAAGGGGTTTTAGCTTCCAGGATATCGTGACAAGGGAAAATGAATCTCAGGTTAAGTCTCCAAAGATACTGCATCCCTATCAGCAGAGCATCCCCTCCTGGTCTGCTGGGGTGGCTCAGGATGAAGTTCTGGTCTTAGGTTTAAATCTTGACTCCTGGCACAGACTTTTGCTTTCTTGTCTTTTAGTGTGATGATAAACTGCAAATAAGTTACCCATATTGCTAAATAAATTACCCAAACTGCTACAATCAGTTTGATCATACATTGTTTTCAGCTGTTTGCCACAGGAAAGGCTAAGAAAACTGTTTTCAGCTGTTTGCCACAGGAAAGGTTAAGAAAACAAGACCTTTTACAGAATGCTATCCTCCCAAATGGATTGAAAATTTCATTATTGAGGGGTTTATTCTCCCTGTTTACACACACACATAAGGAAAGTCAAAAAAGAAAGTTCATTTCAGGTGTATCACTGCACAGCTGATCTAGGATTTTGGCCTTGGCTTCACAGTATCACTTACTGGCTTAGTGCTGAACACTGGATTAGGTGCAGCAGTGGTTTGTTCTAGCATGTCATCTGAATGCTCTAACATAATCTACTTTTCACAAGGCATTATCCAGTTTTAGGTATGCCACGAAAGTCAAAAAAGAAAGTTCATTTCAGGTGTATCACTGCACAGCTGATCTAGGATTTTGGCCTTGGCTTCACAGTATCACTTACTGGCTTAGTGCTGAACACTGGATTAGGTGCAGCAGTGGTTTGTTCTAGCATGTCATCTGAATGCTCTAACATAATCTACTTTTCACAAGGCATTATCCAGTTTTAGGTATGCCACGCACAGTAGTGGCATAAGGCACTGATAAAACTCAGAGCCAGGAAAATGTGTTTTCATGGGGCAGCAATTTGTAGGAACTGCAGAGCAAAGTCTCCTGCTTTCTACTCAGGAGCAGATCAGAAAAGAACCTGGCTGTGTGCACCTCGTTCTCTTCCCATTGTGTTTGCCCATTAAGCAGATGAAGCTCACACTTCCCATGCTGTTCCATTCATACAGCCCAGAGCTCATTCAGAAACACCACGTTTCCTTTAGTTGATGGATTAAAGGCAGGAGAGGGGGAGGTGTGTAAAAATGTTTGGGGCTGTGCATTACTTCAGGAACAAGGTTCATTCATGTTCTTTTATGCAGCTTCAAAACCAAATTGCTGCTGCGTCTTGAATGGGAATAACTTGTTGCAACCCTAACACAGGTTTTTCTGCGTCTTGAATGGGAATAACTTGTTGAAACCCTCACACAGGTTTTGGTGCAACTGCTGAGAAATTAATGTCAGGTTGTTTTTAAAACCAATCTTATACCACACTATCAATACAGTCTGAAAAATAAGTGAACACAATTTTTTTTTTGCCCTGCCTTGACTGATTTTGCATTATATTTTGCTAAGTTGAAATAAGAACCTAAAGATGCGTATTAGCAACCTTAAAAAAAGAACAGTCAGTAAACTCTCTAAGCGACTTTAAAGGTTATTGTTTGCTTTTCATCTTCACTTGCTGACCAGGTGTCTCTAGCAAAGCAAATCTGAGGAAAAGCTACTTTTTGTTGGAGGCTCTTTGTGAGCAAAACAGATGACATAAAGAGCAGGTGTTAAAATAGTGAAAAAGGCAAACAGCAGTTATTTCACAGGATGTTTAGCTGTGGAACTGCTTGGGGGTGGGGGGAATCAGGCTATTCTAAAGCATCTTATACTTTAGAAATCTTATCTCAAATAAAAGAAACATTTCTCTGACTGTAAATCAGACTATGCCTTTTGATCCCCCAAAGAATGGGTTAGAGATACTTATCCTATTCCTCTTGGAACTGATTTCCCAGGAACTGACAGGAAAAGTCATGGTTTTTACTAAATAAGGATGCTGGAATTTGCTTACTGGTTTCTGTTTACCTGATGCCACTTATGCTACTGTGTTTGCCTACTTAAGTGGCATTTAGCACTGGAGTCCTGGGTGTGATTTTGCTATTTATGTTAGGAAATTGCTTAGCAGCTGTGTGGATTAGACTGGTTTACTTTGTGTGTTTCTCACTGTGCACTGCACATCTGTTAATGTTGGTCTCAACACCACAATAGTGAGCATTGTAAATTAGTAAGTAGAAAGGTAAGGTAAGTATGTGGAGGATGTTTGCCTGTTAGATTGAAAAAACAAGAGCTACTCAGCTGACATCATTTAAGGGTCTAAATTAAGCCTCCTAAACCCTGTAAGGAGAGATTTGGAGACCCACACCTGAGCCTTCAGGTGTGTGCAATTTAGATTTAAGCTTTCAGGCTCATTTTCAGGTAGATGAAAACACTGTGCTTTCTGCTTTGGAATGTGACTTGTGTTTCTTACACTCCCAGATTCACCCAGCAGGTTTCTTGGGTTCTAGCACATTAGTTCTCTAACTTTGTAACTGATGAGAGAAGTGAACCCTAATGCAAAACGATTTTATAGCTGTGTAAGAAGTGGCTCCTCATTGTAGGGAACTGTGAATCCTCTCCATTCGTAACACAGATTTCTTTACTCATGGAAAAAAACCTAATGACGTGGCCGGGACACTCATTTGGAAGTACAACATGCATTTAGAATCAAATAAGTTTCTATAAGAAATAGTGATCAGGTTTGTTCTCCACTAATATTTAGAATACACGTGGCAACATTTTTTCCTGCTCTTTCAGGTGTAACATTACAAATGTTGCTACTTAGGCAATAAACATCTCATTTTCGCTTAGTTCTATTGGAGCTGCTTTAAAGGAAGTTCTGTGCTGTCTGCAGCACCTTTCCCAGACTGTTTTTCCCTGGAATATTGTACAGTTGAGTGGAAATGTTACAGGATGCAAAGGATATCCATTAATGAATCTTCCTGAAATTCTATCACTTCACTAGGCTAGCTTAGAATCACAGCTCTTTATCAGTGGGGATTGAAACATTAATTTCTGCGTTAGAATCACAGCTCTTTATCAGTGGGGCTTGAAACGTTAATTTCTGCATTCAGGTTTGAAGTCACATTTCAGGTAACATTTTTTCATAGAGCTTCATAGAATTTTTGGGGTTGGAATGGACCTTATGGATCATCCAGTCCCAACTCACTTGGATAAAGGTCCATCCTGTGTTCTTTAAGTAGAGTTAAAATAGCCCTTGTCACTTGATTATAAATCAGTAGCTGCTTCTTTCACATCAGAAATCTCAGGCACTGAAATCATTCTATGTGACTACTCTTCATCCAAGCAACTCAGACGTAAAGACAAACTTTACAGCATGATCCTCCAGAACTGTGCTGCTCCCCTCTTCCTTTCCACCCAACAAAATCACATTCCCAGACTTCACAACAACTTTTCTGATCGAAAGACAAATCAGACATTTAACGCTCTGTGAATTTAGAAACTAAAGGGAAAACAAAACCTCACAAATGGCTAAGAGGATGTTGCAAGGAAGAGTTTTTTAGCGTATCAATGATACTTCCCTACCTTCATCAGCCACTGAGTGTTGTTTTCCATGATGTTCTCGAGCAGCTGCAGCCTCTGCACGGAGTCATCGTAGTCGAGCGGCGCATCCCTCTGCACCGCGTTGGGCACATAGGGAGCCGAGGAGCGGCAATTGTCCATCTCGGGCAGGAGGAACGTGTAGCTGCACGAGCCGTGCTGGACCTGGTACTGCTTCTTGCCCATCGCCTCCATGCTCTTGCTGAAAGGGTTATTATATCCCGAAGCCAAGAAGATGCCGCAGCCCAAGAAGAAACAGGCGCTCAGCTGCATTTTAAAGCCTGCGGCTGGACCCGAGAGCTGTGTGAGCTCGGACACGGCTCGGCGGGGGCTAGCTCAGCTCTGCTGCCATGTGCTGGGGGCTGGGCTGGGATCCCTCCTCCCTCCTTCCCTCCCTCCCAGTCCCACCAGTGCT
>NW_008670676.1:7958-24739 GCF_000695815.1 Acanthisitta chloris | reverse complement strand
GATGCTGAGGGATGCCGAGGGATGCCGCTGGCCCTGCGGTCGTCGGCAGGTGGCGGCGTTAACCCACGCTCAGCAGAGCTCAGCGTTTTACCACCAAACAGGCAACGAGTTTTATTCCTCTGTCTCTCTCCCCCATTTTTTAAATTATTATTATACCACGACACATGAGATGATTTTGGCCAGACTCTCCCACTCCCTACATCTCTGTCTGTGTAACCTCACCTGAATCCTTTTGCATCCATGTATTTACAGACTGGCTGAGCCCACATGTTGCAGCAGAAGACAAAAATATTTGAGCCAGACAAAAGGCCTTTCCCCATTGCACTGCTGTGGTAGCACATACGTCACTCCTGCACTTACACTGACAGAAAAAGTGTTCTGAGTCAATGGGAGCCTGTGGTTGGCAATTCTGCAGGTGGATTGGGGAAAATATGTGCCTGGCTAGTTATAAGTGGAGGGTATAGGCAGCTGGAAGGAACATGTTTAGTACCTAAATCCTTCTTTCTCCTGCCTTGAAGGTCTTAGTTCACTCCTGGAGACAACAGGATCACTGACTGACCAAAGGTCTCCCCTGAAATTCCAATGGTTCACTGGCCTGATAAAGAGATCTTAAAGATCATCTAGTCCCAACACTTGCCATGGTCAGGGACACCTCCCCCTAGACCAGGTTGCTCCAAGCCCCATCCAACCTACCCTTGACTCACTTGGCATCTAGAGAACTATAGTAAAGAAGAACATTCCTTGTAACAAGTCATTTTCATTCATATCATTTCCACCAAATGAGACTATTGCATCCCCCCTAAAAAAGCAAGCTCCAGTTATGTCCATTGGTTTGTCTTTTCTTCCAGGTTCAGGTTCCTGGAGGACGTTACAGTGATCACAATGTGGAATTCTGGTCTTCTCAGCTCCTCCTGTGGGTATGACTTTGGATGTTTGCCTTTCCCAAGCTGTTTGGCCTGGCTCAGAGCTGTTCATTGCGTTTATCCTTGTGCAATTGTTTTGCAGTCAGTTTATGAATCTGGGATTAGAAGAACTCAGTGGCTCAAGTGAAGTTCAAACGGCCAAATTTCTCTGAACTGTGTGATTTGCATCATTTTCCCAACAGAAACCACTTTGAGCCATGTGCTGTCCTGGACATCACAGTAAGGGCCAATGGAAATGTCAGTCCTAGGGTTATTGGAAACACAGATCTGCTCTGCCTGGGAATGCAGCAGAGGATCCTCTGCCATGGGTTCAAAACCCACTTGGCAACTCATCTAGGGGAGTTTGAAACTCCCTTTGCCTAATCTGTCCTCAAATCCAAGGTTCAGCAAAGGGGCTGAGGGTTTGGACATGCCTTGTATAACTCTTTGTGGCATCTTTGTGGCCTTGCTGGAAGCCAATCCATGCCCTGCCTTGCCTTTTCCTCACTCACAGCAGGTGTCATGAGGTAACCAGCCTTGGCTCTAAGTTTCTGAACCTTTCTATGCCTCAAAATGGGATACTTTCAAGCAGTCTCATGCCTTGCAACTCTTCCCAGCTCCTTCCAGCCATTCCCTCCCTCCTGCAATGAAACTCTCTCAGCCATTCCCTCCCTCCTGCAATGAAATTTTCCGTCTGTTCTCTTTTGCCTTCAGCCAAGGCCAGACTTGTCTGACTAACTGCACATGTATGTGCATGTTTGTACAGCTCCAACTGGAAGTGACATTTCTACTATTTCATTACCAGCAAAAAAAAGGACTCATCCTTTTAAGCTCTCTGGTTTCCATCATGCTGCTACAACACACACTGTTTCCCTTGTGTTGTTAAAATAGACAAACTGTGGTGGCTGAATGGAGAGTTTGGCTGCAAGACTTGGCTGTTCTTGTCATGACATACTCATGGGCAGCTTTGTTTTTAGCAGTTGTTGTAAAACTGTCAGTCACAGCTGTGAAAGTATGTGGATAGCAACAGGTCAAGGATATACTCATAGACCTTAAAAATGTAGCTTATCAGTTTAATTGTCTTTGAAATGAAGAAATACAACCCAAACCCAAGAGGAGCTGATTTTAGCATTGACATTTGGCTAATTAAGAGTAACTTAAAGATTGTTTTAACTGTTAAATGTTTCTCTTTAGCAAGGACTGGACAGGGCTGAATCAGCTGTTCTGATCAACTCCTTGGGCAGGCAAATTATTTCCTGGTCTAGGTTCATCCCTTTGTTCTCATCTTGAACAAAAAGCCCAATTTAGGCATGAGAAACCTTCTGAAGGTGCATCTATGGCCAGAGGGGGAGGGAAATGCCAAATATGACTCAGGCTGTCTCTCAAGCCACACAAGTGCTATGCTTGGTCTGAACTAGTCTCATTCTAAAGTTAGCTGGTTTTTTTTTTTTTTTTTGGAGTAGATCAAGTTTTTGTGTTGTTAAATTTGTTCCCTGGGGTCATAGAGTCCATGCTGATATTTTCAGGTGTGGTTAATGATTTAATGTGACTCATATGTCAGTGCTAACTCACTCAGGTCTCACAACCAATCCAACTAGTGACTCAGGAAGCCTTTTTATCATTATGTTTAGAAGATGTACTTACGGTGCCCAAAAACTCCAAAAGAAAGAGAAGCAATATATATTGAGCAGTTTTGTTGTTGGGTATTTTTTGGGTATTTTTGGGTCCTTACAATCTCTCCTCAGCTTTGTGAAGTGGTTAGATAACCCTTATCAGGAGTGGAGCACATCTCCCAGCAAGGCCCAGGTTATGGCCTCCCTGCTGAGATAGTGGGTTGGGTTTACAGAGGACAGAGTGGTTAATGTTTTTGCAGTTGGCATGTGACTTCCAGAGGGGACACACCAGGAAGAACAGAAAGGGGATCTGTGGATCATGTGGCACCTTCAGGGTTGCTGAGTGCAATAGGCATAATCATTTCAGGCCTCATCTAGGCATGTCCAAACCCAAGAGAAAGGAACTCTCACCCCTTTTAGTCAGCTTTGGAAACCACCTCTAATGTGCACAAGGGTGAGTTGCATGAACATTGTTTAGAGTCATAGAACCATGGAATTGTTTGGGTTGGAAGAGACCTTGAAGGTCTTCTAGTTCCATACCCTGCCATGGGACACCTTCTACTAGCTCAGGTTGCTCCAAGCCCCATCCAACCTGGCCTGGAACACTCCCAGGGATGGAACAGCCACAGCTGCTCTGGGCACCCTGTGCACCTCACAGGGAAGAATTCCTTCCTAATGGTGCTGAGCACAGATGATGTTTTCCACTGTCCCTGTTGACCTCTAGAAGTAGAGATACTATAAACAGAAACTGAGTTTTGGATTAAAAGTAAAGAATCAGCTTGAAGTGTTGAGTCAGAATAGAGATCCCTTTGGGAAACTATGGGCACAGAGCTGAGCCCTGGGGGTGGCTCATGAAGTGAGACTTCATTAATAGGTATTAATAATAGCTAGAATATATAAGCATTAAAAATAGCTTAAATATTTAGTGCTAGTAATAGCTGAAAATAGCTTAAAATACGGTTAATAAATATCAGTTTCCATTCTGCTGGTGAAAGATAGGGACTACTTTTATCCTCAAGAAAACAAATGGTTGGGAATTCTAAGAGCATCTTTATTGTCAATTCCATATAAAACCACTTGCCAAGAGTGATTTGGTCTTTACCCAAGTGTGGGTTTTGAGGGGTTATAAATAACTGGTCGGAAGTCCTACACGTCCCACTAGTCTGGGCAATGTTTACAGGAGGTCAGTGTGCAATGAACTCTGCAGGTAAGGGAGTGCAGTAGACAATTATTGCCTGACACTTGGGTTTTCTGTTTGGATAATTTGACCTTTTAATTGAGCACTTAACCTGAAAGTTTACACAGTTTGAGGCCACCTTCAAGGGGAAAAAACCCCACTATTACATATACATTATTCTCCAAATTTCCAATGAAAAGGGAAACGATTGAGAAATGTAGAAGATTTAATTTAGCTGGGACTGGGGTGAAAGCTCAGAGGAGAATACACACTCAGAGGTGTTTTGAAGCTCCAGCAGTAGTGCCCATGTTTTCTGGCAGGGCAGAGTGGGTCACGTACTGCTGTGGGTGTTGGGATCTGCTGCACTCTTCCTGCTCTGCTGGATATTTGCTCTGCACGCACAGAGCAGCCCCAGTGTGAGCTGGGTTTGCTCTGCACACCCCACACCGCTAGATTTCATGGACCTCAACACCTTCCAACCTCTTGGAAGCTTTGGGTTTGCCCTGGATGTGCAGCTCAGTCACTCAACAAATTCATGCTGGGAAGAGGCTCAAGGAGGCAGCAGCCAGAACTGGGCTGCTGGATATTTGCTCTGCACGCACAGAGCAGCCCCAGTGTGAGCTGGGTTTGCTCTGCACACCCCACACCGCTAGATTTCATGGACCTCAACACCTTCCAACCTCTTGGAAGCTTTGGGTTTGCCCTGGATGTGCAGCTCAGTCACTCAACAAATTCATGCTGGGAAGAGGCTCAAGGAGGCAGCAGCCAGAACTGGGCTGTTCCAGCTGCCTGGAGGATCCAGCCTGCCTGCAGCATTCCCAAACTGCCTCCAAGAAAAGGTGTTCCCAAGACTGGGCTGAGAACTCTTGATGGTCTAGATATTGCCCTGCATGTTGTAGGCTGAGTTGCATACCTGAAGGCTGAGACTAATTCTGAAGGGAACTCTGCTAAAAACATTGGTTGCTTAGAAAATCCACATCTCCATTAAGAAAATATCGAATTTCTGGGGAGATTTCCACAGCAGTTGGCTAGTTTTCCAGCTCTTCTGGGCCACCCAGCTGGGAAAATGGGTTGTATCACACCCAAGGAAGTAGCACAGGGTTTCTGAGCCCTCAAATTTCATTTTTTTTCCCCCACCCTTTATAGTGTCTAATAAAAGATAAAGGATGAGAAACCAACTGCTTTCCTTTAGATCAAGCATTGCTGAAAGCAAGGGCAGTGCTCTTACTCATAGGCAAGCATGATAATTCCAGCAAAACTCACTCAGCCATTCTCCAAGACAAATATATTCCAGCTCAGATCATGCAGTTCATTGCTGGTAAGAAGGAGGGACAAATTTTGCAATATGTTCCTACAGCTAATCATCATTTTCTGCTGCCCTTTTCCTAACAGGTTGCCCAAGAATATTAAAGAAAAATTCAACAGGACTTTTTTTACACCACTGACTACTCACTGCTTTTGTTGGTTGCAACAAAAGCTTTTATTGGCTGTGGGATTTAAGATGCTTCTGCTTTGGCTGAGAGAGAGAGAGGAAGGGTAAAAGAGAAAGAAGTTCAATACAGAACTAGTTCTAGCAGAAAATACTCAGTGAAATCGTAGAGAATTCAGGAAGAAATGGTTTTTGGGTAATGATTTTTATAACAGTTCTCCAAACATTGTCATGGCAAAGGGAAAATAGTGGCTATAAGGACTTTTGCATCTTTGCTGTCACTGAGGCTCTGACTCTTCTCTGTGCAATAGGAAAGTGATCTTGACTCAAGTCTCACTAGACAAGATGCCCAGAACTGTCCATTTTGGCAGTTCTGGCTGAAAAAACCCAAACAATTAACATGTGAAATTAATGACAGCTTCTCTTCTAGAACAAAGCCCTTGAGGTAAAGGCTAATGGAGCTGCAATGATGTCCCTCTGGGAAATGCAAATGGTCATTTCCAGCACAGTCAGACAAATCCCTTTTACTGCAAAGCCAGGAAATATTGTTGTGGATCTGGGATATTGTGTGTTGACCAAGATGGAGATATGCAATTAATGGAGCTTTAAATCAAAGCAAATGTAAAGATCTTGTGGAGCAAAGAAAGCAACTCCAACCTCCTCTTGCTGGGGCAAGGAAAAGGAAAATCATGATCTCCATGTGTCTGTTTTATTGTCATACAACTCATTCTGACTCCAGCACTGAGACAGAGCAACCCCAAACCTTATGCTCCCTCTATTCTGCCTGTAAAAACCTTTCCCCTTTCACCAAAGAATGTTATCTATGTGCTCTGAACTGACGAGCTGGTGGAAATCTTGTTCTGAGGGTGCCCATGAGAAGCAATGTTTGACTTGCAAGAACAGGGCAGAGCAACCAGTTATTCTGTGTGGCTTTAGTATTTGTCTCAATTCTGTCCAGTTTGGAAAAGGTAAGAACAAAGAATACATTATTACTCATGTGATCATAAATATGGATTGATGCCTCTAACCTTACAGGAATACTGAGGGTGCTCAGAGATCAAAAGGAGGGGAAATCCACATGGGCCTAGAAAAATGTTGACATTTTTCACCAATAAACATGATGTGTAGTTGGATGATCAAAGTTGTTGGATTAGTTCAAATAGTGTTCTTGGACTAGAGCCACAAACACTCAGTCTCTGCTTCTCACTTAACCTTTCAAGTGAAAATACCATTACTCATGATAGTGTCATATATTGCTCTGAAATAAATGCAGCTCTCCTGGCCTGGTTTCCCTCCTGGTTTTCCTCTTTTTTTCCAAGGTCAAATAGCTGCAATGTGCCAGTTGCCCACACACTGACACTGACTCCCACTTGCAGCTCCATAACCAACCCATGATGACATTTTGGGTTTATACATGTCCCACATTCACTTGTGCAAGAAAACATCTGAAAGGAACCTGGATCCTTTATTTCTTCTTAAACCATGACTCTTCCCTGCTTGTCAGACTCAAACCTGCTCCCAACATGGGAATATGAGGGAAAAATGTGCAGCTGAGACTTGTGAGCCTCCATCCCACTTGTCCCTGCATCCCCATTCCCTGGAGATGTCCTCCAGACAGCCCCACACTGCCCCTCTCCTACTTCCACCTGAGGGTCAAGGCCAGAAGTTGAGGGCAGTTTGACCACAGTTCATCATACAATCATCATCAGAGAATAGTTTAGGTTGGAAGAGCCTTAAAGCTCATCTTGATCCATCCTCAGCCATGGGCAGGAACACCTTCCACCAGCCCAGGTTGCTCCAAGCCCCATCCAACCTGGCCTGGAACACTCCCAGGGATGGAGCAACCACAGCTTCTTTGAGCAACCTGTGCCAGAGTCTCAGCACCTCAGAGGGAAGAATTCCTTCCCAATATTCAATCTAACCCTCCTCTCTGTCAGTGTGAGGCTATTCCCTGTGTCCTGTCCCTCCAGGCCCTTGTCGATAGTCTCTCTCCATCTTTCTTGTACCTCCCTCAGGCACTGGAAGACCACAACTAGGAGGCCCCAAAGCTTCTCTTCTCCAGGCTGAACAACCCCAATTCCCTCAGCTTTTCCTCATAGGACAGTTGGGAGTTGCCAGCACCAACACTAGAGCTCAGGCTGGGGCTGCTGGTCACCAATTGGGGACATTTGCCACCCCAGGACCAGCCAGTTTGGGCTGAGCTCCCACACACAGTGCCACCAACAGCACCAGGTCCCTCACTCAGGTATCCTGGCAGAGCCCTGCAGTGTTTTTGAAGTGTGTCTGTAGTTGGAAAGGTCACAGGAGCAGATTGCAAAGTGGGACTGTATTACCAGCCCCGTGAGACTGGTTACTTATTAAATCCCTTTGCTATTAATAGCCAAACACCATCAAGAGGTTAGGAGTGCAAGTTCAGCCAGTGCGTTTCTCTACTGAGGGATGCCAAAAATAGACACACAAAAGTCCAATCCTGATAAACCTTTAACTGTTTTCAGTCAAAACTCCACATACTATACTCACTCTGAGAGCCCTGGAGGAACTGATCCCTGAGAATCACCTGCTAGTTCCTAGGAAGCTATAAAATAAACTTGATTTGCAATATGTCTTCTGGCAGCATTTCCAAGTCAACATAATCAAAACATAGATGATCAAAACCTTTTCCTGCTTAGGAGCTGAAATGAAGCTCAAGAATGTCCTAATGTATTTCATGAACTCTAGTCAAAAGGAATATAAAGCAATATTAAAGGACATGAAGTCAAATCGAACCCAAATAAATCAACAGATTTTGGTTTCAATGTTGTGGAGGTGCCACTATTAACCCTGTGTCTGCAGTAATCCCTAGTTTGGCATATGCTGACATAGCTGAGGACCTACCTGATCCAGAAGATCTTCCACTTAAGACTCAAACCACTTCTTGGACATTTCCAACTTCCAAGAAGGTTGACAAATAGTGTCAGTATTCAGGACAGACAGGACTGAACACTGGAGTGCATTAATACTCACCATAAACTGCTTTCCACATCTCAAGAACTGATCACTGAGAGCACAGAGGAAACATCAGGTCAGTGAAAGGGAAATTGCCTTAAAACTCTCAGGCCAATTAGCAAATCACAGCTAAGCAGCTAATTGTTGACAAGAGGGAAATTCTTCCTCCAGCTGCAGCTCAAAGCAGCTGCAGAAAAGGTTTTACAAGTGGCATTGCCAGGTAGATCTTCCTTCAGATCTTCCTTCACAGCTGATTCTGAGATTGACTCATGAGCTCTGAAATTAATTCTTAGGACAATGAATTCAGCAGGTGGCACTAAGTAGTGTCACAGGTTATTCTGTTTCGGGAAGAAGATTTGGGGTTTCTAGCTGGAGAGGGAATGTGCATCACCTCAGCTCGTTCCACCCAGTCTTATCACATGGGAATTGTGGAGGAACCATCACCTCCAGTCAAGGAGCACAGAGCCAGGCCCAGGCTGCTCTGCTTGGGGCTCTGCCCCAGCTGGAGCAGCCAAACACAACATCCCTTTCCTTTCTTACCCCCCATCATTTTTGTCCCTGCTCTTTGTGTTGTGTTTGTTGCTGCGTGATCTGTCTCAACACTCTCTGCTTTCCCTTCCCTTAGCGACATGTCAGTTCCATTGCCCAGAATTCACACTTTTGTGCCCAAGAGCTCAGCTTTTCCCCAGAAATGCCACTTGCTCCTCCTATTGTTTTTCCTTGGATGCCACTGACTTCTATATAGAGCATAACACTCTTCATGTCCTCAAAAATGTGTTGTCTTTTCCAGTGAAGCACATTAGGTGCCAGTGACAGCCCAGGAGGGACTCAGGGCAAGCAGCAGCTTCCCCAGGGGCTGTTGAATATGCAGAGAACTGTGTTGTGTGTTTCCAAGGGCACCTGCCAGAGCCCTGTTGTTGGATCAAAGCACAGATGAAATATTTGGCACCAGCCACATCCCTCCCCACACAATTCCACCTGCAGGCAGTAACAACATGCTATTTTTAAAGGTTTATTCCATTCATTTGTATCCATACATAAATAAAACTTCCCCTCCCTGCAGTGAGTGGTGATTATCTGTTGGCTCCCAGCTAACTCTTTGATTCCTCAAGCAATGAGCTGATTTAGTTTCCCTTTCAATTCTGCCTTTAGGCAAGAAAAACTTTGCAAGAGTTATGAATCAACACAACCTGGAGCTCCCATCCTTTCTGGAAAATATCCTCCAGCACACCTTGCCATGCCTCAGCTGCCAGACTTCCCTCTCAGGCTGCTCCTGTGCTGGGAATTTGTTTTGCTACCGTTCAGCAACAAGGATCTCTTTTGCAATGAGTTCTCTTCAAAGCAGAAGGAAAGTTCCTGAGAGCTTCTTGTGACTCCAAAGGGAAATTTGGGCTTTAAGCCCAAATCCTCCTGGATTTAGGTGCCTTCATTTCACCTAAATGTTTAAGAACCTGAGGATCTGCAGCTCAAATAAATGATTCAACACCCAGATTTCTCTTAGGAGTGACCTTGGGAATCACTTCCAGTGTTGATCTGTGCAACTACAGGTGCAATTACCTGGTTGCTTGGACTAGTGCAGAGCTCTGGTGCAGACAGAAAAGTGATCCTGCCCTTTCCACCTCCAAGGTGTCATCCCCCAGGTGCAGAACCACAAAAATACAGAATTAGGTTGGAAAAGACCTCCAAGATCAGAGTCCAACCTGTGATCATCGCCACCTTGTCAACTAGAGCAGAGCACTGAGTGCCATGTCCCGTTGTTCCTTGAACACCTCCAGGGGTGGTGACTCCACCAGCTCCTTGGGCAGCTCCTTTCAATGCTTGACAACCCTTTCCATGAAGAAATTCCTCCTGGTGTCCAACCTGAACCTCCCCTGGCACAGCTTGAGGCTGTTTCCTCTTGTCCTATCCCTTGTTCCCTGGGAGCAGATCCTGACCACACTTGGCTGCACCTCTTGTTAGGGAGTTCTAGAGAGTGAGAAGGTCCTCCCTGAGCTTCCTCTTCTCCAGACTGAGCCCCCCCAGCTCCCTCAGCTGCTCTTCACATGAGTGACTCTCCAGCCCCTTCCCCAGATCCATGTTCCTGCCATTTCCCTGCTGTTGACTCCAGTGGTTTTGCAGCCAAGAGGTGAGTCAGAGCAGCTCTCTGATCCTGCTCAAACCAACCCTGCAAAAAAGATTTTTGTCTGGCTCAAAGTCTGATGGAACCAGGATGCCTGTTCAGGAGAGGGGGTGAAGGACAATAGCCCATAATTAGTCTGTGAACCCACAAAGTTGCTTGGGGTGCAATCTCCACAGGGTTTTATTGCAGGTGAGCTAACCACACCTCAAAAATTCACACAACTCCCCTATCCTTTGGAATTTCTGGGGGACAAGTCCTTTCCAGAAGAGTTTAACTTCCTTTGGCCCCTCGTTAGAGTAATTGCTGCCCTTGGTGCCTAAATCAGAGCATCATGTCTAAAGATAGCTCAGAAAATCAAATATCCTTACAATTATGTGCCTGAATCCTTCTTGGGACTGTGGCACTTTGTCTCCCTGCAAAGTCCTTGTCAATCTGCACTTGGATGTGACTTTTGCCTATTAAACTTCCTTAGGGAAATCAAATACCTAAGATCTTCTGGAGGCAACTTCCCACTGTATATCTTGAGTCACATCTCTTTGAATTTCTCTCTTTTCTGGGAGCTGATGAGGAAAAAATAATATAGTTGTCCTTAGTTTAATTCAAATTTCTTTCTTTTGTTCAGGCTTTCACAAGGATAACTCATGTTTCTTGCACAGCTTTGAACTGAGCTGGTTGTTAATAATAGCAAAATGGACTTGGATCCTTTTAATTTGGAATTTACCATTGTATTTTCAATGAATAAAATTGCATTTTTTCACTAAATAAATCATTCACAGCCAGAAATTGCACTTTTTTTCTTTGTAAAAATCCAATGTTTATTCTAAGGCTTCTCTTCATGAGACATTTTTGTAATCTAAACCAACATATAACTCCTTAATAGCTTCCTTGGTTCCAACCCAGTGTTATTTTGTGTTATCTAACCAACTTCTATCCCTCCAATTTCTATCCCTCCAATCTCTATTCCTCCCATTTGTCTGTGTAATTTGCCTGTTCTACACCTCCACTACTAAACAGAAGCACCCAAAATTCCTTTACTTATCACCTCCCAAGTAATCTCTTCTTCATTTACTGATTAATAGTTTGTCTTGAAACATAAAAGTGATATTTTTTTAGCAGAAATTCCATTTCAAAAAGCAGTTTATTTGGTCACCAGCCTTGCCTGGGGAATATCTGGAGTTTTTACATCTGTGCTTCATCCTGTGGAAATATTTAACTAGAGCATTGGTTTCAGTCTAATTTTCCAGCAGAAAAGCTTCTGTTTTGAAAGGCAGAAATCAGAGAATTTGTGCACTGTTTCATACAGCAAAGGTGTCTTGCTGTGGCTCAGACATCATTAGCCACTCAAGTATGTGAAGTATTAGTTTTTAAGGAGCAATTTTCTCCCCTTTGGAGCTATTCAAAGATTTCACAATTCTGCCTTCTGCACAACCTGCTTCCATCAGGTAGAGAATCCAGGATGCTTCAGGGGTTAGTATTTAATGACTAAAACACCTTTCTGTGCCACTCCAACCTCTTGTGCACTTGCTAAGAGAGAAGCTACAGTGGAAGCTCCCAAGAAAAATTTAACAGCATGTCCAGAGGAACCAATTGCTTGAGAAATATCAGTGTTTTCAGTGGCTGCATATAAATACCTCCTGTTTTCTCCTCTTTGTTTTATTTTTGCTTCTGTTTAGTGTTGTGTTTTGAAGCTTTTTACTCAAGTGCCCTGAGATGCTGGGGTTGCCTGTCACAAGGAGCAACATGTACTTAAAGCTTTTCTTTCCCATTGCTCTGACTTCCAAACATAGCCAGAGGGAAGGCAGGATTGTTCCAGAGTGCCAAAACTTGGCACCTCCTGAGCAGAGCAAAAGGTATGGAGGATTCCAACTCTCTTGTCATCCTGCCCAGAATCTTGCTCCTAAATCTTCCTTGCTCCTGCTCCCATTTCAAATTTGGATCCCAGGTGATGTTTTCTCCTGTGCTTTATGGTGGGACAGACAGTTTAATCCTAACAACATGTAACTCAGTGTAAGGAATGAGTTTGGAGTGTGCAGCCTGTGGATGACTGTTCTGCAAAGCCACCCAAGCAGCTCCAGGGCAGGGGATGGCCTTTGCCCACGGATTGTGTTGGCTCTTGGCTGACCCCTGATCAGATATGTGGGTACCTTTGCCCTGAACAAAATATGGGACAGAGCCTGATTCAGGCATTGACCTCATCTGCAAAACTATCTGTGATTCCCATTGGTATAACTGAGATAACAATTAGCTTTTTTTTGAGGGAACTGGGAAGCCTAGGTAAGGGACACCCATCCTGCTGTGGCTTCCCAAAGACTTCCTACCAGTGTTCCCATTACATTTAGACACTGCTTTTCCTTTCTTCACCTTGAACCAGCTCCATGCTCCTGGAAGTCCACCTGGCAGAGAGGATACCCTTTAGCCTGAGACCTGCACCATTCTCCTGCTTCTCTCCTATCTCCTGTGTTTATGTGGAGCACAGTTCAAGAGCAGCATGAATCAGATGTGACTTGTCTGATTTCCTATCAAGTTTCTGGGCACCTCAGTTGATAGTGGAGGGTAAAGTATCATAAACATAAATATCAATTTGGGATGTCCAAGGGGTAACTCTCCTACTCATGGTTCCCCTTTATTGCCTTGTTGTTGTCCCTGCTGACTCTGCTGCCTTCCCTTCTGTGCAGCCTGGAGTTCACTCAACACACTCCACAATTAGAGGCAAAGAGTTGGAACTTGTCGAGAGGAACATGCCCAAGAAAGCACAGTATAATTTACCCTGATTATAAAATGCATTCCATTCCACACTTGTTTTGACATTGGCCCTTGGAGAGAAATATTTTGCTTTATAATGAGGTCTTATTGTTGCTTTCCTTGTCAGGAAAAGGGTTGCTCCAAAAGTGTTCAAACCAAATCAAAGTGATCCAAACCCTACAATAGAAGAGTCTCTGAAAGTCCTTCTAGATCCAAATACTACAGCTGAGGTTTAACTGGTTAGGTGGTTCCAAAGCCACAGAAGACTGAGGCAAAGACTGTGGACAAGAGCTGCAAGTCAATGTAGTCCTTCCTAGTCTAGCAAAGAAGAGAATAGGAATACAGAAGATCAAGTCCAGATAGGAATTGTATGAGACATTAACACAGTTCTGGGTGAACAGACAAGAAAGAAGTGAACAGGAATCAGCAATATTAGTGCAAAGAGTTGGGCTGTCTTGGCAAAAGGACACTGAGGTTGAGCCAGATCCCAAGTGTGATCTCCATCCACACCAGTTGTACTTCCCTGCCCAGAGAGTTGCACTGGTTCTGTAGTGACTGACACCAGTTTACATTTCTCAGTGTCAATAATGTGTTGCTGGTTTATAGCTCAGAGTGTGAAAGGGATTTTGGGCAATGGGGTTGCAGCCCTGAGCTACAGAACCACAGAGCAATGTGGACAGAGAGCCAGGACATACTGAAATTAAGCATGTGCTGAGTTGTTCTCCTAAATTTCGTTCCTGAAATGAACTTTAGCTATCGACAATTTGCAGAAGTAGTTTAGAGTTTGGGTTATTTTGCCCCATTAGTTAAAGTCATCACTGACACAGCTATGAATTCCGTGTCTGGTTGTGGAGCACAAAGATCCTTCTCAGTCTGGAAGGAGACAAACCTGAAGACATTATCTGTCAGCTCATCAGAGCAGTGAAAGGTGTATGAGACTGACTCAGAACATGCTAGGGAACAGCCAAGTGAACAGAACATAGATCAAACCTGCCAGGTTGGCAGGCAGCAAAACTGGCATTCTTCATCCATAAAAATCCCACAGAGCAGTTGGCTCCAACTTTGTCTATACAATTCCCACCAACACGCCTAAAGCCTGAACACAATTAACTTCCTTTTGGATAGGCAAACCTCCTTCACTTCCTTGTTGAGAAAGACTATGTGGAGGCCAATGAATTCCATCTACTTTGTGCTCCAACTCCCTTCCTCTGGGGAGTAACTGTGAGAAATGAGAACAGGGAAGTAGTGTTGAAGTGAAAATTGTGAATGAGCAAATTTCAAAGCAGCAAAGAGCTGCACTGAATGGATCCAGTGCAGGCAAAGGTTCCAGAGACATTCATTAATCCCAGAGGCATCAGGTTGAGAATCAAGCTCTGAAACACCATGGAGAAGAAAAGCCATGTGGGTTTCTTCATGTGGAAGCCTGGTTTGGTCACTCATTATCTGTGTAGTTTGATAATTACCTATTTCCTAAGTAAATTGCTTTGGACATTTACTCTGAGGTAGCACATTAATGAAGTTCTTTGCAAACTTCAGGAACTTCAAATTCTCCAAAGCTTCCTGAACACAATTTTCCAGGTCAGTGGTGATGGTACTTTTAGGGATCCAACAGACAGCACAAAGTTGTACCTCAGCCTGTGTAGAGTTAGCCAAAACCTTCCTCACTGCAATACCTGTACAGATATTTGAGTTCACTCCGTTTCAATAGCAGAGAGAATGAGCAATGCAGTAAGTCTGAACCTGGATTTACTATACAGAAGCAATAAAGGATTTCGAAAGAGCTGATAATGAGGCTGTCAAGGTCAGTTCAGCTAGATAACAGCTCTTCTCTTTGGTTGTCTTTACAAGTTAAACTCTCAGGACATTTGTGAGCAATGTGATATGCCTGGAATTGAACAGAGTGGGATTGAACAAAGTGGAACTGAACAAACTCTTTCTGTTAACACTTGTTTCATATTGGCACAACTCTCTTGGCTCCAATGCAGTAAGACTAGTTTTTACAGCTATAAGAAGAGGCTTGGGGTGTGTTTTTGTACAATAGCACAAGCTCCCAAAGCTCCCTAGGGATTGATCTCCCAGCCCACCCTCCCCAGGCTCAGGGACACTGTGGTCCCAACTGCCAGACTGGGCAAGGGGGAATGGGTTCAGGTTGAAGGAGGGGAAATTTAGGGTAGATATCAGGAAGAAGTTTTCCCTGTGAGGGTGGTGAGACACTGGCACAGATTGCCCAGGGAGGCTGTGGTTGCCCCAACCCTGGCAGTGTTCATTCCAGGTTGGATGAGCCTTGAGCAACCTGCTCTGGTGGGAGGTGTCCCTGCCCAGGGCAGGGGGTTGGGACTAGATGATCTCTAAGCTCCATCCCAACTCCTAAAATTCTATGATCTTATGATCAGTTTTAGCATCAAAAACTTCAATGTCTCTAAGTTTCACATGGCAATATGATGTTCAGAAAAGCTCCATCCTCACAATGCTGTGTGAGTCCTCTTACAGCATCAATCCCTCAGCCTTCTCCTGTGCCATGAAAGACAAGATATTTGTAATGCTATGAAGAGTTTATAATAAATGATGGATGACACTTTATAGAAAAAAAAATAGAAGTCTTTATTTCATGACAAAATTGACTATGACCAAATTGAGCAGAAAGATTCAGGTAATGCACAAGTTGCTTTACACATTGTCATGCAGTGACATTTACATGTCTGAGGATAACAAACCAACAGAACACAGGAGACAGACCAACAAATACTAAGAACTTGCATCATTTCAGAAGGTAAAAAAATAAAACAAACCATTTGTGGTTCTGTGTATCTAAAGCTGTACTAGAAACTGTATAATGGAAAAAAACTAGTGACCATGAGAGCTAACAGTGTTAAATGCAGGGCAGTGACAATTTCAACCTTTAGATGCTGCAGTTTCCACAAGAAATAGACCTTTTGGAAAAGTTTAGGATCTTTATTTCCTGTGAAATTGTCCTTTAAGACATATATTTTGTGTTATTCACCTAATGAAGTAACTATCCTGTTAGGATAATCTGCATTTCATAGTGGCAGAACCCATAGGATTCCAGTGGTTCCATTGCTGGATTAGGCCTTTCCATGCAATAAAAGGCCACTCAGGTTTGGCAATAAAGGTGGGATGTGCAGGAATTGGAGGCAGGAAAGTCTCATGGGTGAGAGTAGAGTATGTGCCAGGCACAGGATTGCAACTGTTCCCTCCAAGCACTGTGCAGGCAGAGGAGTAAGTCCTGCTGGATCCCTTTGTCCTTATTTCCCTTGGATTAAAGCAGTGGATAACACCAGGGAAATAGCTTCTTTAATTATCCTGATTTTCAAGCCCTGTTTTACCCTTTTTACAGACTTCTATCTCCCTTCTCAGTTTCATTCATGGCACTGGTAATTTGGTAAGGACTAAACTCCATTCCAACCCCTAAAATTCTATGATTCTAACAGGGCCAGTTCAGTTGGGACTGAATCCAGACTGGAATTCAGCCCTTTCCTTTGCTGAACAGCTCGAGGCTCTCACAATTTCACTGGGCACTACCAAGAACATAACACTGCACATAACACTCCACAGCTCATTATCAAAGCTCCATCCTGTCCAGTCCCACAGCTGCACAAAATCACTGCATTTCCATAGGTACATGAATGCTGATGGTATTTTTCTTTCCTTTTACCATTGCTAAGTCCAGCTGAGCTAACTAACCCCATTTTTCCCAAGAAAACAGGCTGGAAGCTTGTCTTGGTACTATTTCTAGCTCAGCAGTTGTTCAAGGGATGTGTTGCAATGCTTCACTGGTTAGTGGAGGCTCAGCAGC
>NW_008670676.1:674-7939 GCF_000695815.1 Acanthisitta chloris | reverse complement strand
TCTGGTTTTGAGAGGAGGCAGCAGAGTCATTTATTTTCTGCAGCCTGTACTGAAGAGAAAAAGAATCTATGTAGTGATGGATTATTTGAAAGCAAATAGCACTGAACAAATGTTGGTTGAGGAAGTTAATATTCAGATTATACTGAGTTAATACTCAGATTGATCTGAGTTAATAGTCAAATTATAGTGGGGTTTTCTTCTGGTGTTAACCAGCAAAGTAACATCTTCCACAGTCCTGAAATGTTACTTGATTTCTCATTTGAGGATTCAATACTAGAGCCAAGACTTGGTTTTCCTATTTAGACTGTTATACAAAGAAGCTATTTGTACGTGAGCAGAGAAAATGTTACATTCCATTTTCATGCTGAAAATGCATCATAAGTTGCAACATTACATGGCTCTTTACAAATAGATATTTCTTTTCTTTTCCCTTCTACCTAAAATCTGGTGTACCCCTCCCTCACTGCAGAATCTTCATTTTAATGCGTAAAGTGCTGCCCCAAATCAAATGCTATTTTTCAGGAATATCTTCTAAAAATACAGTGGAGAAGTTATATCATAACAAAATAATGGCTATTATTTTCTCCAAGTGTTTGATTTCCTCCTTTCTGATCTTCACCATGCACAGAAGACATTTCTTGGAGTATGAAACTCATTCCAGAGCCATGAGCTGTGCAAAATTTGTCTTAGTACACAGAAGATTCCTGGTAAAAGTAAGAAAACATGTTTAAGAGGCATCTGGATCTGGCACTGGGGGATATGATTCATGGTTTAGGGGTTAGAGTGGAGTGGCAGATTAATGGTTGGACTTGATCTTGGAGGTCTATGATTCTATGATGGCAATGAATGAATCCCACACTGTGAGAATGAAGCTTAGAAAAGCATCTGTTGTCTTACACTCAATTCCAAATGAGGTTCAAAGAGTCCCAAGTGCTCAGGGGAGCCTTGTGCACATACCTCATCTCCTGTGGAAGGCAATGGGAAGCTCCCTGTTGGGGATGAGGATTCCTGAGTGCAGAGTCTCCACTGGTTTGTTGTCAGTGGCCACAATGTGATACTTGCGAAGGAGCTGGAACACAAACACTCCAGTTAGCAAATTTGGCTTCTAGATGTGCTTAGTTCCATGTGAAAGGACTGTTCCCAAAGTGCCTTCGTGGAGGACTCACCCAGCAAAGGGCCAAGTGCAGCTGCAGCTCTGCCACGCGGCGCCCGATGCACATCCTCTTCCCGATGCCGAAGGGCACGTGAGAGAATGGATTGATGGAGTTCTTCTGGAACCAACGCTCTGGTTGAAACTCAGTCCAGCTCCTAAAGTACTCCTCGTTGCATCCCAGGGCATGGCTGTTTATCATCAGCACAGTCTAGGAACAAAGCAATCAAGACTCTCGTTAGAAATTGGCTCAGAGCTCCCAAGTGAATCAGCTGTTGATGGAAATATTAATATTAATGAGGCAGTTTCCTCAGCAGATGTCATGTCATTCCCTGAGGATTAAGCTGAAAATAAAAGGCCACAGTTTCATCAGAAAATCATGGGAAAGCCTGAAAAAACTTTTGAAATAGCACACCAAAAGGTTTTGAGACCAACATTGCTGCCTAACCCCAACAGCAGCACAGCCAGGTATGGGTTTCCCTTCATGTGAGCTCCTCATTCCTCATCCTGGCACTCATCCTTTGGCAAAGCCACTTTGAGATTTGATGTATGGCCAACCTCTGGGGTTTACAAGACAGTTAATAAATGGCAAAAGACACTAATAAGCTCAATTAATTGCCTTACCCCTTTGGGCAGCACATAATTCCCCAGAACCATTTCGGTGTGGATGGTGCGAGTGGTAAATGGCACCGATGGAGTTAATCTGCAGGGAAAGAAACACAAGGGCTTCAATTTCCAGCATTTTTGCTTCCTGTATCTCTCATAGTTTACCTTAAACAACAAAGTGACCAAAATGATATGTCCCAGAAAATTCTTTTTCCCTAGTGCACATGAACTAGTAAAAACCTTTGTGATCGTTTTGCTTTCTGCAGGTTGAGTATCTTACCTCATGGATTCTTTCAGACACGCTTTTAGGTAAGGCATATTCTTCAAACTTTCAGCACTTGGACTCTCATTAGCAGCCAAAACACTCTGGATTTCCTGGAAAAGCTTCTGCTGGACGTGTGGATTGCGTGAAATGTTATACAAAGCCCAGAGCAAACTATTGGCTGTCTGGAAGAAATCAGAAAGTAGTGTAAGAGCTTCATTAGTGGTGAGAGAAGGAAGAAGTCACCAGAAGTTAAAAGCAACATTTACAGCTAGTCATTGCCTTATGGTATTTTGTAAATCTATGGGGTTATAAGCCACCCAAGTTGTTCTCTAGGAGTGATGGACAGAAGAACCTTAATTTCAGGGAAAAAACTCATTTGCACTTGGGCCACTGAATCAACTACAGGATTATCTCGTTTCCAGGTGTTGTGGTTCTTGGGTTATAGATGGAAATAGGGAGGTGGAAGGATTTTAAGTTCTTGGAAAGTGAGCTTTACTGTCTCAACTCCAGCAATCTGCAGCTCTGCAATGGCAGCATACAGCTCCTTCCTGGAGAGTTGTCCTCCAGAATAGATGTCACACAGAAAATCCTCCTCAGGGTTTGCTGAGTGTTTTGCCAGTCGACAGTCAATGGAGTGTTTGGCTGAGGAGGGAGGAGCAGGAGGTAATTAATGGGAAAAAAACCACTAAAAATAGTATCAAAATAAAAGCACACCCATGTCTGACATGCAGGAGGTTGAGAGAAGATGCCAAGCTGTGCTTTTGTTTCAAGCAGTGAGTAAAGAGTGAATATATTGATTAAAGAATGGTATTTTCACTTTTTAGGCAAAAAAACCCTCAAGCCCCAACATCACTTTTGAACAGAAAGAAGTCCTGCAAACTATTAGGAGTTCTCCTTTCTTGAATTAGGAAAGGAAATCAGTGATGTGTCAACTGAAATGTTTAGCAAACAGAACTACAAGTGTGTAAAATTTATTACCTCGGAGTTTCAAAGAGGCTCAAGGTGTGAAAAAAATCAAAGAGGCTTAACACAACCTCCCTGAGGGGAAATGTGAGCCTTTGGTTTACAAGGGGAAGGCACAAACTTATGCCAAGTTTCTACATGCTCCTTGGTTTTTTACACTATAGAGCACTAGATTCTGCCCATGAGTATCCCAACTGTTAAGATCAGTTTCTTGTATGGAGTTCTTCATGTCAAGTGAAGGTTTCAAACTGGTTTTGCTGAACAAAACTGGTTTAAAGTGTCTTTCTCCAACCCCCTAAACTTAGAAGCAATAAAACTAGTGCACGTGTGGTTGGCAGGACCAAAAGTCCTGAAGTCTCAAGTACTCAAATACCCAAGAGAAATATATCACTCCGTGTTTCAACCATCCAAGTGCCGAAACCTTCCTCAATCTTTAGCTACACCTGTCACTGTTAGCAAAATACTAAAAAATACAAGTTTATCTTCATATCTAGAGTTAATTTTTTTTCACCTCAAAGGCCAATTCACTTTAAATAGGCAGAAAAATGTTGTGCCAAAGCCAAACTGTAACTTGGAATTTAAATTGCTTCTGTTTTAAGCTTTACAACGATATTGCAGGTTGTTCAGAAAACCTATAATTTCAACTTTTTTTTTTTTTTTTTTTAGCAAACAGGTTTTGCTGCATGTAAAATTCCTGTTCCTCAAGAAAACAACTCTGAGGTCCCTTTGAGGGAAGTTCCTTTTCTCACTCATAGCCTTGAATTTAAAGAGATTAGACACTTTCTGCCTCTTGTCTCTTATGACATTAAAATGGACTCATGACTTTTCTGGCTCTCAACATTCTGGGGATTTCCCTAGGAACTGGGAATTGCTCCACAACCAAACCTGAGTGCAAACAGTTCTCCCCTGTTGGAATATGTTTGTGTTTAGGTGCAGCAAAGGACTTTCAATCCATGCTGAAGGCAGAGATTAACAATATTTTAAGGCAGTAGCAAGAAGAAAGTTCATCCCACCATGCAGAAAACAGAGGCAAAAGGAAAGAAGATAAACTGTTTAAAACAATAACCTGTTTTAAATATATCATCCCATGCTTTAGTGTGAGCTTGCCAGACTTTGGTGTTCAGACCCTTGTGAAGTTCCACAGGGGTCACCATCATCATTCCAAAGGTTGCCATCATCTGTGGTGGAGAAAGAGGTGTGGAAATCTCTCTTTAATCTATCTACTTGCAATCTCTGAATGAAATTCAGTTGTAAAGTAGGAGGCAATTTTCAGGAAGGCAAAGTTCTGGCAGATTTTCCATACTGGACAGAAAGGATGAGGACTTAACCTACTTATACTGTATTCAGCTAAAAATTAGGGAGAGCCAGTGGAAGATAAGAAGCTTCTCTAGTAGGCAATGAATCCTACCTATTTTAGGCACCTGTTTTAGAATGGGACAAGCTACTTTTTGGCAGTCTCTCTCTCTCCCTTGACAACAGATGGAGCTAAAAATTTCGGCTGGGCTCAAAGCCTCTTTTCAATGACTAAAATTAGGCAGGTTTATAGCACCAGAGCCCAAGCTCCAGCAAAATGCACAGCAGCTTTACTTACAGGAGTGACTAACCTCCAAATCCAGAGTACTTACATAATCCCACCCAACCCAGGAGTCCCACCCAGCCAACAGCAACGTTGCACAACAAGTGTCTCAGAGGGAGAGAGAGTTAACCAACCAACCTGCAACTCCATTTCCAGGATCACCCTGATGTCCATACAGCATTTTTCCCTGTCATAGAATCATCAGGGTTGAAAGAGACCTTTAAGACCATCAAATCCAACCATTAACCTGTCGGCTTGAGGCATTTCATAAGTGAGACAGATGTTCAGGACTAGCTTTGCATGTGTATCATACTTAGAACAGAAGCTTGAGTGTCTTTTTTGCAGGTGACCCATTATCAGTAGGGGTAGAAAATCACTACAACCCCAGCAAAGACTCTTCCATACCGTTTTTACAGCCTTGATGAAGTTCAAACTTTCTTCTTCCACATCCTGCTGCAGGAGGCCAAACCTCTTTCCATACAGCACCAGGCAGATACCTGTTGGTAAGCAAGATCATAATGAGATGATAGAAACAGGAGTGTGTGTGGTGTTCACCATTTATTATCCAAGAATGGCTTGGATTATCTTGCTGCAAAATGGGCCATGATAGATCCCTGTGAGAGCAGCACTTCTAAACACCTTCTGCTTGTTTGCCTCAGACCCCAAGAGGATATGCAGCAAAGGGGCCCTGGCAGCAACACTTCTCCACAAGTATGAGCCACCAGTGATCTCCTTGTGAGCAGCAGATCATTGGGCCAAGCAGGGCTGGCATATTTGGCACGGATGATATTAGCAATGCTCCTGAAGAGAGCTGAGTGGCAGCAAAAGTGGGACTGAAGAGGCCCTTTCTACAGCCAGCAACCAGTTGCAAACACTGGCAGCATCCCACACTCCACCAGTTTCCACCTCTTTCCACCTGCCTTATTTATTTATTTATGTATTTTAAGCTGTCATTTCCTATTTCTCCCTTTCCAAACACAGCCATCACCACTGAAAGTGGAAAAAATAAAACACTTTCAGGGACTCAGCCCACAGGCTGAGGAGAGGAGCCAAGAGCAGATGGGTCTGGCAGAGCTTGTGCCATTACGCACTGCACCCAACCATTCCTCCTTTTGGGCAGCACTGATGTAGTTTCTTCTGTCCTAAGTCATTCCTGGCAGATTCCTTAGTGTTCTCTGAAAGGTTTCTAAAGATGCAGCCTCCTGTCTTGGTAACTTATTCCTGTGCTTGTCAGTCCCAGTAGAAACATTTTCAATGGGATTTTCCAGCCTTTGTCTACAATAAACATTTCTTCACTGTTGTTGGATCATTTCATTGATCTTGTGCTGCTGATAATCAACAAATCAAATGGACAAAACCAGTCATGTGCTGTCTGATCCCACTCTGGATAAATACACAGCAATTCCCCTAAGTTTGGGATTTATAAGTCATTAGAATGTTTGAGTTTCTTTAGAAGCCACATAGGTAAGAAGAGGGAAGAGTTCATGTAGCTGCTGCTGAATTTTGTACTGATAGTCCCCTGGATTTTCTGCAACCCTCTCTCCATGATGCTGCAGCTGAGAGTTTGGAAATAATCAGGCTACACATTCATCCCTGATTGGCTGAAATGCCATGGCAGGAAGGAAATGTGACCATCCTGAGGCAAAATACTTACTTTCAAATGACCATTTGTTGAATTCTGAATAGACATCTTCCATCTGCCCATTGTGGTTACAAATTTCATCTATTCTGTGCATGAAATCCTCCAGGACCTAAATAGTGGAGAGAAGGCAGAGAAAAGAAGGGATAAAATGACATCAACTAATAGAAATCTTGTGTAATTCAGCATTTCAACTGTTAAAGAGACAACAATCTCATGTAAGAGAGGAATCCTGTTCCCTGTCCTTTGAACAAGATTCAATTTCCTCCTGTGTGAACATATGTTTGAATGTTATATGACTCTCGTGCTATCACTGCTTGTACTTCCATGAACTGAGCTCTCCTCCACAGGGATGAAATCCTTCACTCTGGGATAACGCTGGAGTTTCACAATAAAGAGGATTAAACTGGTTAGCACAGATGCTCCTCAAACTCAATGAGGGACGCAGAGGTTAAGGAGGGAGGTGTTCCCTGACAGGGGGAACATAACAATGAAGGGTAAAAGCAAAGCCTACTGAACAAGAAAAGTAAGAAAAAACCGTTTGCAGGAAGCGATATCATTGTGCAATAATCTTACTGCTCTGTGGAGACAGTCTCAGTGTCCTGGTTTTAGCCAGGATGGGGTTAATTTTCTACGAGTTTCTGTGTGGTCAGACCCTGACAGGTTGTACTTGTTATTCCCTGAACGATCTGAGTCTGATTTTATCACTGAGGAGCAAATCAACAGCTAACCAGGTAAACCAGACCTGCTTTTATCCCCCAGGAGGAGAGTGAGGACAGGCAAAGGATTTCTCCAGGCACAGTACCTCATTGATCGGCGTATCCAATTTCACAACTTCCCTGGGTTTCATTAGCTTCTTTTGAAAGGCACTTCTTACCCTCTGCCAGTCCTTTCCTTCCCTAGGTCGAGCCAAAGACAGCGAGGTTGGAAAGCGAAGGGCATAAACGAAGAAACCCCAAACCCGCCGCGTGTGCCGCACATCACCCACAGCTTTGTCGCTCCCGGGGGCATCACCGCGACACGGAGCTCGATCCTTGCGGCCGGGGCTGACCCCACGGTGGGAGCA
>NW_008670676.1:0-622 GCF_000695815.1 Acanthisitta chloris | reverse complement strand
GTGGGACTCACCGCGACCTGGAGCTCGATCCTTGGGGCCGGGGCTGACCCCACGGTGGGAGCAGCCCCGGGTGCTCAGCCCGAGGGTACGATCTGCCCCCGAGAGCATCCCGGAGCCGCACGGTGCCCGCGGAGCATCCCCCGGTACCTGGAGCCCGCCCCGACTCCCGCACACCGCACGGAGCAACCCGCACCTCCCCGGGCTGCCAGGGTGCTGGGGGGGCCACTTACAGGATCAGCAGCCCGTAGCCCTCGTGGCGATAGTCGCGATAAGCTTTCCAAGGCTTGATCTCCAGGCGCTGCGGGCAGGCGCTCTCCCGGCGGTACAGAGCCTCCAGCAGGCACGGAGCTGCGATGTGCACCGAGTCGAACGCGCCCAGCTTCATGCGGAACATCTTCCCGAACCTCCTGTGGTACTCAGCCTGGGGAAGGCAGAAGAGATCCCCGAGGTGAGGGCAGAGCGCAGCCCACCGCAGCGTAGGGTCATAGAATCATAGGATCATAGACTAATAGAATCATAGGATCACAGAATCATAGAATCATAGGATCATAGAATAATAGAATCATAGGGAGACCTCTAAGATCATTGAGTCCAACTATCAACTTGTCACTCTGCTGGAAGT
>NW_008670675.1:0-889 GCF_000695815.1 Acanthisitta chloris | reverse complement strand
ACTCCACAGACCTCCAACGCAGCGGACGCTCCAGCAGCCCTGGGCCCATGCGGATCCGAGACCGCTCCCACCTGCAGCATCGGCCCAGAATCCCTACGGCCGTCCTGGACCATGATTCAGGACACGCCGTGGATCGTCGGTCCAGTGCTCGCTCTGACCTCGCTCAATGAGCAAAATAAACTTAGTTGTTAAGCTCTGCACTTGAAGGCTCCACACTCATGTCTTGGCTTCTTCCTGCCTCTCTCTCCAGGGGCAGCCTGAGGGGTTTTCCCTTGCCCGGTAACATCAAAGTACTTGCCTGGATGTCTTTAGTTTCAAGCTGTACTAAATGCATATCTGCATGTTTAAATGGCCTTCTCGTTTGGTCAAGAGGTCTCTTCCTAAGAGGGGATCTGAGCACTTGGGTACATATAAAAACTGGGTCGTTATCCACTGTTTTCCAAATTTAAAATTAAAGAGGTTCTGCCTTCCCTCTTGCACCAACGACATTTACGTTTTCTGGACAGTTTCCCTTGATTTGTATTCGATTCCGAACAGGTGGCCGCAGTGCCTATTAAAAAGTCAATCCTGTTGCTCCCCAGCTCTGTGGTAAGCAGGGGCTCGGCTGGGCTCTCTGCCCCGTCCCCTTCATTGCTGCTGGACTGCTGGTTCGCTCGCTCCCTTCACCCCTTCCAGTCGGGCGGGGCCGTTCCCGCTCGCTGCGGCAGAGCTCTCCGCACCGCTCCGGGCCCTTCCCTCCTCTGCCCGGGCGGTCCCTTTGAGTAAGCTCCGACCCTCTCTGTTTCTCCGTCCTCTCCCTCCCCTTCCCGTCGCTTGTTGAAATCTCTCCGTGCTGCTCCTACAAGTTTTCCAGACTCTCCGGAATCACCCCGCTCCCCAGGCCGCGGGG
>NW_008670674.1:2037-5967 GCF_000695815.1 Acanthisitta chloris | reverse complement strand
GCTGACTGGGGTTAAACCACGACACCACGTAAGGATTACATCTCTCACTTGCACACTGCTTGCTTAGAGTACTCCCATGCTGAAGCATGAGATAGCTTTGTTAGCTGTAGACCCTCAATGACATGTTTATTATCTGTAATTAGAATATGAGTTGTAGACATACCAGGAGACAGACATCTGCAAGAACTAAGCAAAGCAAATTACATATCATATTCCTGAGTCAAAGGGCTAGAAGGTTGCCAAATAAGGCTGGAAATAACTAGCATAATCCATTAATTCATTTTTAGAAACATATTCAAAAAATCTGTAAGAATGGAACACCTTAAACAAGGAATCTTGACCTTTTTCTTAGCTCCATTCCTGACCTGTTGCTGGCAATACCTATTTCAAATCCTGTGTACACAAGCGATATAATTTCAGAGACACAACAGTATTTCTGCTGCACATTTGAAGACTGTCCAATTTAAGTGAAGCTGCAAATATAACCACAATAGCAAGTAAAAAAATTAAAGACTTTATGGTACTATACAAGAGCACAATACCACAGTATTAGGGCTACTTGAAACCCAGAAACTAAATGCAAGTTAGAAGAGGGCAAGAGAGAGGAAAAGGAATGTGGGTAAAGCTGCAAATTCACCCACTGTTGGACTTAATTTTACAGGAACTGTCTTACTCAACCAGCTATCAGCCTTGAACAGCAGATCTCCTGCAACAACAAGCTCACATAGTTAGACATTAAAAAGCAGTTGTTGGACAGTGGGTTTTTAGGGCTGCTTTTGGTTTGGTTATTTTGGTGGAGTCTGGGGGAGGTGCAGTTAGGGTTTGGACTTTGTTAAGTTTGAGGGTTTTAAAAATTTATTTCATTATTCTTGTTTTTAATAGAAAACTCCTCTGGCTCTTACCCAGGGCACCATCCTGGTCTTTTACTGTTGTGGTCAGAATGGGAGAGAACACAGTGAATGTGTATAATCCAACCAAAAGTGAGATTTTTAGTAACACTTTTTACCATCTCAATCAGACAACTCAGCTGGGGACAGAAACAAACATGGAAGCATGTGAAAACCCTCCATCTTGTCAGTGTTATTTTTAAAAAGTGATAATCAGGGTATGGATATTAACTAGTACTTTTGATGCTATACCCCCAGAAGAACTTCATCCTCACACAGAGGGGGAAAGGGGAAGAAGAAATCCAGACATCCATTGAGAGAAGTGACCTGTAACATTGCTAGACAGATCAAGGCATCCAACAAATGACCTTTCCAGAGCAGTTAGAATTTTGTATCAGTTAGTGAGTTTAGCACTCTGCTCCTGTTGACTACTTGTGACTGCGGGCACTCAATTCAAAATTAACCCGTTTCTTGAGACATGAGAACATGAGGAACATGAGCAACTGGCCTCTAGGAAAGTATACCTCAAACATTCTGCCTAGCATCCTCAAAAAAGATGTAACAAAAACGCAAAGAGTCAAGGAAGACCTAATGTTTTTCTGGACTCAATAGCCTAAACCACAAGATAATTTTCATCTTTCTGTTCCCTTACTTGTTAAACGTATGCAGCTCAATTTTCACGGCAAGTATCACAACAGGACATATACCAGTTCCGTGACAAGACCTATCCCTCGTTGTTGGACTTCAGAGATCATTCTTGCCACCACTCATGGGGTCAAATGCAGATTTATGTCTCGGCCTCCTATGGAGACGGGCTAAGAGAACAGGGGTTGTTCAGCCTAGAGAAGAGGTGGCTCCCAGGAGACCTCAGAGCCCCCTTCAGTGCCTAAAGTGGCTCCAAGAGATCTAGAGAGGGACTTTGGACAAGGCAGAAGGGCTTCCCACTGACAAAGGGCAGGGTTAGACCGGATATTGGAAAGAAACTGTTGACTGTGAGGCTGGGGGAACCCTGGCACAGGTTGTCCAGAGAAGCTGTGTCTGCTCCATCCCTGGAAGTGTTGAAGGCCAAGTAGGATGGAGCATGGAGCAACGTGGTCTAGTGGAAGGTGTCCCTGCCCACAGCAGAGGGATGAAATGAGATGATCTCTAAGTTCCCTTCCAATCCAAACCATTCTGAGATTCTGTGAAGTCCAATATTCAGGAAACAACAAGGACCAGCTTTATGACAGCTCCCCTCTATCTGTGTTCAACCAGGCAAGAGTTATTTAGCTACAAAGGAGCAGGATGAAGTAAGTGGTGAATTCACTGCTTGAATCCCTACAGGACTGATCAGCAGAAGCGCTGACCCAACTCTGTCAGGGTGAACATCTCCTGGCTCCAGTTTTCATTATTCTCTCCAACCCATCACTGAATTATGCTTCAACAGCTAAACCTCAGCACCTTCCCATCCTCTTCATGCCCTTACTTCTATTAAAGGAAACACCTGCTTGCTTCTCTTTTCAGCCTGTTGCCCATATGCCAGATGAAGATCTCAATCTCCTGTTTCTCCTCCTATACAAAACTAAAAAGGAATAGCTAGCATAGCAAAGTCAGAACAGATCTGCTGTTTTCCTCCTACGCCTAAATTTCACTCCTACAACCTTATGAAGCACCTGAGCACTGGTACCTGAAGCACTTCTGAACAGCTTCTCTACCAAAGCCTTCAGGAGAGCATTTGAGAACAACTAAATAAAGATCCTAATATAAGTACAGATGGAAAACTTGGTGTTGCAGTTTGGGAGAGCTCTGGCTGCCATCCATATTCCTGAGAAGATTTGCTCAAGCTCCTTGGAGCTCACCACCTCCCCGCAGTGCAATGGGAATGTTGTATATTAATCCGCTCCAGGCTGCCCCTGTTCTTCCTCTAAGTATTAACATTTTGTCAGGCAGTGAAATAACTTCTTCCTCCACATTACCTCCTGCACCAAGGAAGTTCAAGTCCCTGAGTTGTTAATTCTCTTGCTTGAAACCTGGTCCACCAGCAATCAGATGAAGCAACTGCAGGGAAATCCCCCCTGCATCCTGGAAGAGGCTCAAAGACTTCACGAGGGGTGCTGCATCCCAAGCCTCACTGGCACAACGCCCTGTGGCACACACTTCATGAAAACTCCACCTTCAGACAATTTTGCTGCCACTTTTTCAACAAGTTTCTGCTCAACATAGGCAAACAGCAAGTTTTGGGACCTTGTAACTTGGCCAGATTTAGTAAACTTTAAGAGGAATTGTAAAGGCACATCTCTGTCCACAGTTTCACTCCTCTAAGCTCCCCTTCCCAAATATGAAGAGCCAGCTCCAAGACATGAGGGCTCTCAAACTCCTCAATAAAACAGATGTAAGAATTCAGCACTGGTTAAGAAACATTTTTCCCTAACCTCATTCTCAGAACCAGAAAACTGTTTTCAATTAAAGCAGTGCCAAAAGAAAAAAAAAAAATTTTAAAAATGAGCCTAAGGAAGATACTCAGCATGAAAAGTTTCATCACAAGCAACTAAGTTTAACAAAAAAATTATGAGTAGTTGAAAACTGATTTCACCACAGAAAGCTTATATGGATAAGCTTATCTTCAGGCATCAATACCAGCTCCAGTCATATGAATGTTATTAAAACGGCCATTCTAATGATGAAGCACTGCAGAAAATGGCAGTACTGAAGAATGAAGTCTTGTCTCTAGAACAAATGTGCCACAGGCAAAACTTTACATTATCTTGACTAGAAGAAAATGCCTCCTCAGCTGAAAGAACCTGGTGTCCCTGCTCACTTGTCAGAGCAGGACATGAATTGCTGCCAACGCTGATGAGCTGTTTCATGTTAGCACCTCCCTTTGGCTTCACTCTCTGAACTGACATCAACTCCAGAGGCATCAGACAGGAACACATTTTTGTCGCTAGACACCACGGTTGGATTCAGATCAACAAAACAGAGTTGCAATACATGAGATCCTATTTGAAGTCCTCTTATGGATCTAATATCGATTAAATTCCTTGCCCTTCGGGTGACAGTGTGT
>NW_008670674.1:979-2006 GCF_000695815.1 Acanthisitta chloris | reverse complement strand
TGGGAAAGGCTTTGTTGTATCAAATTTTCTGACTATAAAAACAGAAGACTATGAGGGGAGAAAAAAGCTGACAAAGTATTATTGACTTCCCAACAAAATCTGATAGATAACATTCAAATTATATAGAAGCATGTGCTAACACTCATCATCTTTACTATGAAAGACTAAAATTACATATAACGTACTCAGAAAGATTTTGTTCCAAATACTGATTTGCCAATTTATGGCATGAATTACACAAAGATTTGCATTTATCTCAATATGAAAAACTGTATTTTGAGGCATTCTATTTAGCCTCTAGCATGCATGTTCTGTTCCAGAATGTTTCATCTTCAGTACCCAAAAATGTTATTAACTGCAAGGTGAGAGATTCCTCTGGACTTTTCCTGTTCCTAAGGATTTTGCAATAGTGCCAAGCCATAAAGGGGAGTTTGCTCCTCGTGAGTGCAATGAGGAAATACTGAGGACAACCCATGACTACCTCTCTGCCATCATCTGCAATAGGGCCATTCCCATGCCTGAGAAAGAAAAGCTAATACAACTTTTTACTATAACATACAATGCAATTAACATTCTGCATGAGATCAAGCTATGAGTTAAAAATGCCAATCTGAGTAGCAGGACTGCCCTTGAGGGTGGTATCTGGTACCACTGCCTCCAGATTTCCAGACAGCTCCCATCTCTGCAGAAACTGCTTGGCAATTCCTACATACCCCAAGCAAGCCCTACACTGTATACAAGCGTTATACACCCACAGCATCAGCAGCTGCTCCTTGTGCAATGTCATTTTTTAGGCTACCAGGATTTGAGCAGACAATTGGAATATCATAATATTTGTGATTAAAAAATTTCTGCTATCCCAAACATTCATAGAATCACAGAATGGTTTGGGTTGGAAGTGACTTTAAAGACCATCTGAAGTTCCAATCCCGCTGCCGAGGACAGGGACACTTTTCACTAGGCCAGGGTGCTCCAAGCCCTGTCCAGCCTAGTCTTGAGCACTTCCAGGGATGGGCAGACACAGCTC
>NW_008670674.1:0-862 GCF_000695815.1 Acanthisitta chloris | reverse complement strand
GTCCTTTTCCAAAGTCTGTCCCCAGCTCTCTTGGAGACTCTCTAAGCCCTCGTAGGTGTTCTAAGATCTTCCTGAAGCCTTCTCTTCTCCAGGATGAAACTCACTCCACATTCCCACAACCACTACTCAGATAACACTACACAAAATCACAAATGCTGCCAATGTGTTCAGTATATACCCTGCCACAAGCCACAGAGTGGAAAGCTGACAGCAGAGCCTTGCGACCAAGCCCTTAGCAAAACAATTAGAATTAGCAAGACCAAACAGACACATATATGCAGTATATACATCTTATAAAATCACCAGAAATTGTTTGGTAATTGGGAATCTTACACGTTATCACATGCAAGCAGCAGGTTTTATTAACCTTGAAGCCAGGCCCAGCAGTTAGAACATGAGACTAAAGATCAGGACACTAGAACTTTATTCCTAGCTGCAATGTCACCTGACTGTATAATTTTAGCTAAGTTTCAAGCATGTTATTTCCTCTATTTCCCCTATCTGTAAAAATGAGTATTTTCTACTTAATAAGGGCTTTTACCTCCTGATGCCCTTGGCCTGAACGTGCACTGTTCCCAGGCTAATATTTCAGTCTACTAAGAGATGTCTGATCCACTGAAGAGAGTCACAGCAGATTATACATACACTGGAATAGATTACATATGCATTGTGTACAATTATATAGATATGATGTATAAATATATAGAAAGGCAGATCTTCGCTTGACAGACTTGCCGAGAGAACCAGTTCCATAAATATTAATTATTAAGGCTCAACTCTGAAGTCAGCAATGAGTTAGATGGATAAACCTGAAGCCAAACTTGAAATTACGCAAGTAAAAACATTTTTTCCAGCAATATTT
>NW_008670673.1:0-650 GCF_000695815.1 Acanthisitta chloris | reverse complement strand
ATCCCTGCAGTCCCCAAATCCCTGCAGTCCTCAAAACCCTGCAGCTCCCCCAAATCCCTGCAGTCCTTAAATCCCTGCAGCTTCCCCAAATCCTGCAGCCCCCAAATCCCTGCAGCCCCCAAATCCTGCAGCCCCCACCTACCTGTCCTGCCCCCCGTGTGTGTGTGCCAGGGCTGCCAGTGCCCCCAGCTCAATGCCAGGGGCTGTGCCAGGACCCCTCGAGCCAACAGGACCTGGCATGGGCATAGGGACAGTGAGAACCTGTCCCTGGGGGTGTCCCCAGCCAGGTGGGACCCCCAAAGCCCCATACCTGCGTGGGCACCACGGGGGGCACAGCACAGGGTGGGCACGGGAGGAAGAGGAGCTGGGGGAGGTTGAACTTGTAGGTGAAGCGTTTGCCCTTGGCCTTGTGCAGGATGTGCTTGTTGTAGTAGTACCTGGGGGGGACAGAGGGTTAGGGGGGCTCAGACACCCCTAGGGAAAGTTGGGGGTCCCCAGGGCTTTCTCCCTAATATCCAACCGAAACCAACACCTGGAATGGCTTGGGAGGACCTTACAGCTCATCCAGAGCATGGGCAGGGACACCTTGGGGGCTCCAAATCTCATCTCAACCTGACCTTGGGCACCTGCAGGGATGGAGCAGCCACAGC
>NW_008670672.1:0-735 GCF_000695815.1 Acanthisitta chloris | reverse complement strand
TCTGTGCACACCTGGGGCTGAGTGTGCACATCTCAATCTGTGCACACCTGGGGCTGAGTGTGCACACTTGGGGATGAGTGTGCACATCTGGATCTGTCTGTGCACACCTGGGGCTGTGTGTGCATATCTGGATCTGTGCACACCTGGGGCTGTGTGCACACCTCAGTCTGTGCACATCTGGGGCTGAGTGTGCACATCTGGATCCTTGTGCTCACCTGGGACTGTGCACACCTGGGGGCACACCTGGGGTTGTGCACACCTGGGGTTGTCTGTGCACATCTGGATCCTCCTGCACACGTGAGTCCTCGTGTGTTCACAGTCTTTGTGCACACCTGGACCCTCAGGCACACCTGGGGTTGGCTGTGCACACCTAGATCCTTGTGTGCACGCAGGTCCTCACGTGTTCACGGGTCCCTGGCGCACACAGGTGCCTGTGCACGTGTGTTCTCACGTGTTCATGGCCTAAGGCACAGGTGTCTCCTCGTGCACACGCAGGAGCTGCTGCACCGAGTCCCCGTGCACACACGGACCATCGTGTGTCCGTGGGGCCTCGTGCACACGCGTGTCGTGGCCCTCACACACCTGAGCCCTCGGGGGCACGGGACACGCAGCTCCCGGTGCACGTGTGTGTCCTCGCGCACACGTGAGGCCTGGCCGACCTCAGCCCATGTGCACACACGTTCCTCACGTGTCCTCGTGCACGCCCAGCCCCGGGGCCCCCCAGGTGTGCTCACG
>NW_008670671.1:670-7918 GCF_000695815.1 Acanthisitta chloris | reverse complement strand
CAACTCCTAAATTCTATGGTTCTATGATTTGCACTAGTGCAGAAAAGGGGCTGTGCATTCTGCTTCACCTGCTTTGTGGGGCTTTCAGTTCAACCTTTGTTTTCTAATGGCGCAATGACTTTTATCCTGGCCAGACTAATGTGCATCCAACCATGATGTAGCATGCCTTTGGATAGGGCAGAAATTTCTTTTCATAGAAGTGGAAGTGATGCTGTAGCCTATAGACTTCCTTCCCCCAAATTCTCCAATAAAATTATACTTTCTGCCTGGGAAGCATGGCAACTGGGAGTTGTGTCAATGTTGTATTGACTGATTAGGGCAGAGGGAAAGAAGAATTAAGCTCAATCCTGGATGCTCTCATTCTGTCTCCTCTTGTGCTTTCTGATAGGTATTTGGAGTGGAATAGAGTCCCCAGAAGACTTTTTATGGTTCAGTAAAGGCATAGGTCAGCATGAATTATAGAGCCCTTTCCACCCTCCTTTGTCAGTTCTTAGGGGTTATTTGTCTTCCCTAGCATGTCTTCAATTTTATTTGCAAGTCAGTATGAGCAGTTAATGTATTATTACTTCTGGTAAAAGAGTTTTCACTACAGACCAGAAGGAAAACATTTATCAAAAGAAGTATGGAGTTTGTTTTTGTTGAAAATTCAAGTGGTTTGAGTTCACAACTATTCATTAATTTCAATGTGTAGAAGTTTTGTCACTAGTAGTTTGTTAAGGTTGAAATAGACATTTAAGGTCATCAACTCCAAAATTAAAAACAGAAGGTATCCATTTAAGAAAATGTTTCTAAAAGTAAGTAAATAACAGAGTCTTTGGAAACAGGCAAGAAATACAAACTACTAATTGAGTTGAAAATGAAATACAGAATGTCCTAAGTCCTATAGAAAGGCTCAGACTCAAGCTTGGATGAGTTGCAATGGAACATTAAAGTATTGTGTCTGAAATCTTAAGACTTCAGAAACACTGAAAGTATAAATCTTCCTTCTAGTGTTACTAGAGAATTCTGCAGTAGTCTTAGAAATTTAATTTTTAAGGCAATAGCAATATTTAATTTGAGATAACATGTAGAAAATTCTAAGTATTCATAGGAGCTTCTAAAGCATTAAAGGTCTAGCCAGGAGCTGACCTGTGAGAGGGCTCAGTTTGAACAGAAATCCTAAGTAACTCAGTAGAGCTCTGTAACAGCACTTAATGGTCTACATGAAGGTTTTCTTTCATAGCTCCGAGCTGCTGCTTTGTTCTGAGCAATGGTGACTTACCCTGAGGCTGTTTTTTCCTTGTTAAATCTGTGTAGCTGATCCTGTACCCCTGGAGAAAGCCCAGACGGTCTTCAGCAGCTATTTCACTCCACCTCACAAGCGCAGAATGCTTTGTGATATTCAGAATTGTCACGTTAGCAGGACCTGTCCTAGGAACTTTAAAAGATCAGATAATTTTAGTCCTGCATCAGTACTTGCGCAATAGACATACAAGACTGAAAACTACTGGCTTCCTAGTGAGCTCCTTGCCTGATTCTAGGTGTCATTAATGCAATGTAAGTGGTGCAAGAGAAAGAAGAAATCCCATAGAGTAAAAGACCCTCATCTTAAACGATACCAAAATAGGTAGAAATTGTGCCTGTCTCATTCCAAACATTTTACTCAAGTAGCCACAGCCGAACTCGTTTCAACCTGTAATATAAGACACTACCAATTGGGATTGGAAAATCTGACTTTGATTGCAGTTAAATCTGAGCTACATGGAGTAGCAATGCTGGGACCCTGTTTCTGTTATTTTTGGTAATGTCATGTGTAATAAAAGTATTTCTGTGGACTTGTCAGTAAGGAACAGCTTTCAGGTCATTCACTGCCAGGGCATAACTGCTAAGACCAAAGGCAATGCTAACTGGAGAATACTGTTCAGTCACCTGGAAAAGAAACTTTGTGTTGGATTCCTGTTACTGCTGCAGATAGGAAATGAGAAGAAATACAAGGGGTGAGGTTATACAAAGGGGAGGAATACCTCCTTCAACGGAGTAAAAGTGGGTCACTCCAAAAGTCTTTTCATGTCTTACCAAACTTTCACACTGACACACATCAGATGCATGTACCATTATTTTGTACAACTTATAGGGCTGAAAATTCTCTGGAAAACAAATAAAGGTACATCAGGATTTATTGGAAAGTGATAAATTATAAAGGAGGAAAGACAACAACTTTATAGTTTTTCTATCCAGTTCTTTCTTTCTGAGACTCAAAGCATAGTATAAGTTTATGGTGCTCTACACTGAGTACAAAATATTTACATCCTTCTTCAGTGTCTCTAGATGCTCAATGCAAAGTGTTTCAAAAACAGAGCAAGACGTATCATGAGTTTTCTTTTAAAAGATGACAGATCTGTTTATAGGCTCCCTCTGTGGGGCTTTAGCTGCTGAAGAAGTCTGGAGCTTAAAGAGCTGTAGATATCTTAGTTCAAGGATAGATATTTCCCACTGAGCTATCATACATAAACTCAAGCAAAATAACTAGAAGTAATGTGGCAGTGAAGATGTTGCAGAAAGACTAAGTACCTTTATTTATACAACTTTAAAGCTTAATGTTCTCTGTGGTACACAAAAGGTAGTCCTGAATGATCTTTACAACCATCACCTACATGACTTTAATCAAGATTCTTGATATCTGTCCCATAAAGTGATCCTGACTGCAGCACATGATGCCTTGGTAAGCAGAAGACTGGAGCTGAGAACATTGGCTTTGACAAGGATAGCCATTGGGACAAAAAGAAACATTAATCTAAGGGGGACTGTAACAGAGCATTTTACATCTAAAGTGAAGTTCACCTAGGCACAAGATAAAAGAGTTTTTTTTACGCCAGTAATATATAGGTCTGCCTGGAATAGCTGCAAGGAGAGATTGTACCAGCAGCAGCAGCAGGTTCACTGAATTTCTTGCCCAGCTGTGACCAGAAGAACCCTACTGAGAACCCTGCTGTCATCTGCCTTGGTGTTACTAAACATGAAATGATGCCTGAGGGATGGAAAAAAAACCAAGAGTTACACTTACCTGGATGGATTTTCAGTTTGCTCTTAAAAACTGAACAAAAATCACACCCTCCCCAACCAAAAATACCCAGTAAATGAAGGGGTGCCTCCTGAGGAGATGTGGTAGCTGCTGTTACCTAGCGTGAAATTCCCAGTAGATGTAGTTACTATTTTCATGTGCATATCCTCTTTACCAGTGCCCCAGTCAACCACAAAACATTTTGGATGGTATTCCGGAGTCCAGGTGAAAACTGCATTAGTTCCCTGGTGTTTGACATGAATTTGGCCAGGCAAGTCTGTGGACAAATATAATACTAGAGGTCAATAAACAGAAATGCAATTTTCTCCTCTATTGCTTCTTTCTCTGTTTTGCTCTTTTTTGAAGATTATTCATTAAGTAGTTACCACTGCAAGTGACTTACTTATCATAATAAGTCTAGTTTGTCAATACTAGTATGACAGTATTGACTAGTATGTCAATAAAGGAAAACTTGGCATCTAGTACTTTGCAGTGGTGTCTGAGGGTTCCAGTGTTGATTGCTCTTCATGACTTTTTCTTGTTGGAAATTCAGTGGCTGTTCCAAGCCTCAAGAAGAGGATGCTAAATAACCTCCTGTGAGCCACTAGGAATTGCTATGCACCGAGCAACTATGAGATAGTTCTTGCCTGGGGGGGTGGAGGAGTAGGGACTAATGATGGATCATGGCTGTATAATTTCATATTTATATGCTTTGAATTTTTCTACAAGGACTTCAAACATTCTGACATTTGACAAGACAGGCTATCAAACTAGAAAAGGCCTTTTACCTGAAACTAAGGGGCAAAGAAGAGCAACCTGCCTTTTTGGGGTAAGAAGTGGATCTTGTGACAGACTTAAAAAATTTCCATTCTGTCTCCTGTCCGAAAACTGATATAATAAAGTCAAATTAAAGAAAATGGCTGTGGTATCTGAGGAAAAGCTGGGTATCCTGAGAAGGAATTTATCTTGGGAATGCACTTAATGCAAGTATCTCCCCAGTAACTCATGGCAGATACAGAGAACCTCCATAGAAGTACAACCAAATGGAAACAAGTGTTGGGAGAGAGCCATGAAGAACAGGCTGGGAGGTTCAGTGAACAATGAGTCAGTCAAAAAATGGCTTCAGGTGGTATATGTCATCAGAAGAGAGCTAAGGGACTGAAATGCACCCTGAAATGTAAGGGCAAAACCAAGTTGTTATGTCTATGCAGGGAAAAGGAGAACAAAATGAGGGGAGTGTGTTAGAAAACCCTGGAAAAGCAATAAGTTTCAGCTATCTGGATATCAACAAAGGTACTTGAACACTTCTTTGCTTGTGAATGCTATAGTTTAATTAAAAAAATATCTTACTTTGAAAGAAAGAGGTTTTTCTTATATTGCAATATACCTCAAGATTATAACACATGAAATTAGCTGTTATTATAAGAAAAACATTGTTCATTAGTTTTATTGTTTAAATTAAAAATCCCTGTATTTAGGCATCACGAAAGAGTATATCTTCATTAGAATGTGACACACACATCCTATCTGTTCCTTGTCTCATGTGCCTGTAGGAGTAGTACTGAAATAAAGGACAGCAGCAGGTCTCTTAATAGTTACTTAGGTCAAAAGCCTTAGATTTACACATGGCTCTGTGAACTTTGTGTAAACCACTGGCACCTACTTAACGCTGAGGACAGCCCATAAGCCATTTTGCTAGGTAGAGCTAGCACATGGCACTTTCTCCAGCTTGAGAAATCAAGTCCTAAACTGCTTAGTCTGTTTAGCTTCTATTGAGATCCTTTCTTAAGAATATTGAATCTCACCATGTAGCAATATCAGCCTAATAAGTAGTGAGGAGAATACTTTAGCCCATCCCAACATCTCTCAAAAAGTAGCCTTAGAGATTGCTTATAAAACTTCTCCACTGCTCTAACGAAAGGATGATAAGCTAAGTACCTGATGCAGAGATTTCTGGGACAATGTAGATGGCTTGAGGAGATTCTCCTGCTTCATTATAGGCAGAAATATTAAGTCTGTAGTAAGCCATGGAGACATTTAGGAGCACTTCTCGGTCCTTGAGAAAGATGCGGCTTGGTGAGTCACTGCAGCTGTTGGGTATTCTTTCCACTGTAACGACGTACCCAAGGATGTTCTTACTTTGTCTTACCTGGTAAGAGGTGGAAGATTATTATTCTATAAATGTTGCTATGTCCCGTGCAGAAAATCAAGAGGATTTTAATTGTATAAATGAAACGTAACCGCTAATGATAGGGATGAAATCAAACTGTTCTAATTAGGTCATTAGGAATCAATGAGGAAAAGCATTTCCTTAAAATTAAGAGCATGCTTAAACTGAGGGGATTTAAGCGCAGGATTAAGAATTTTGCTTAATTGAGATCTTAGCTATGTGTATCCAATTAGTAATAACAGCAGTGAAGCCGCTGTAACGTTCTCTACATTTCACTGAAACATATCCCTCATAATTAGGAACTTGAAAGTTAATGAGAGGTGTTTAATTGAAATTTATGCCTCTGGGAATCTTCATCTACAAGGGCTTGGTTAGGTATCTGGTCTCTTTAAGGAGAAATGCTAGTAATTATACTACAAATTTGGAACATGTTAAATATCCATTGGTGGAAATTTCTGCTGGTGGTTCGCTCATTATTTTACTGTACTAATCGTAATGGGAGATTGGAAAATGAGTGCACAGGAATGGAAATTGCTGCTATATAGATAGAAACTTAAGTCAATACATGAAGGCCTGTGAGTTCTGCAGGGATTGTTTCTGATATCAAGATTGTCTGTTATTTCTGTCACAAAATTAATAGTGTGTAGATACCACAGAGCTGTGAGATTGGGTTATCTTAATGACATAATTGGATAGTTTTGGAGTAACATAGGCAGGATGACGTTCATTAATTTTAAAGTCAGAGACACATGTCTTGAGAGAAATTTCTGATAAAGCTGGAAGCTTTTGAAATGAAAACAGAAGTTTTTTCCCTGAATTGGAAAGAAAGTTTTAATAATTTTTTGGTTTAGATTTTCCTTGCTAGTTTCTAGCACATAAATCATCAGCATACAAGTGCAGTGAATTCTGAAGCAAGTGTGCAATATTCAATGCCTTTTGCATATGGAGTCTAGTCTTGATACAATGAGAAAAATTTGCTTTTCCCTATAAAGTAATAAATTAATAGCATGCACTTAATAGAAAGTACCCAGACTTGATGTGAACATTACCTCCCACTTCAGAAGAACACTTCTTCTTCCTGGAGAGATTTCTGTAGTTGTATTATATGATATTCTTGGCTTGTTCATGAGCTCTGGTAAACGTGAAAAAAGATGGACACATGAACTCATGAATCAGTCTGATGTTCATATTTTCAACAGTATCTGAAAATGCTACTTCACACGACACAAGGCTTAGAAAGGCTTTTACATTCATGCTTATTCCCAGTGGGATAAAACTACATTCCACTTACTGTGAGGGACCAAAATCTCTTCACTCCAAATGCAAACACAGTTGAGTCCATCCTTGGCTATGCATCTGAGCTGAATGATGTATGAAGACACAGCATTTAAATTTGAAATGGTGATATTGACAGCATTGCTTTCTACAGGCACCTAGAAAAAATATTTAATTTATGTGGCAGCAATAAAACATAATCTTAACTGTTTCCTCAGCCAAGAACCAGCCTTCTGACTGCAGCTGAAATTAGGGATTCCTGTCATCAGATGGGAATTACTGCACATTTCAGTCAAGGTACCTTCATCCTTTAAGGTAATACCCTCTGTTTCAAGAACTTATTATGCTCAGACAAGACAGTAAGAAATTGTTTGGGTCTAACTATTGATATTAAAATAAGTAGATATAACATATACTGAAAAATAATAATTTACCTAACTCTGAGCCTTGTTGGCATTCTGAAGAACAAGATGTCAAGCACAAATTAGATATTACAAAGAAAAAAAAATCCCCTTATTCTCAGAAGTTACAGGGTGTCCAAACAGATCCACATGACTGATGTGGTAGAGAACATGACTGGATTGAATGTGTGGCTGTTTATGCCTTAGCACTGCAGAAGTAATGTGCATCTGCAGCTGATGATGGCACTGGAGCTCCAGTAACTGTACAGGGAATGGAGTTTTTCTTTAGACAGAGACACCACCCGTGTCTAAGGAAATCTCTGAGCTGAAAACTGCAGGAGAAAATATGATAGAAAAACATT
>NW_008670671.1:0-643 GCF_000695815.1 Acanthisitta chloris | reverse complement strand
TCCCTTGGTGGCTGCTATCAGAGCACAGTGTCCTGCATTAAATAGACCTTTTGCCTGGTTAGTTGTAGCCATCATGTTTTTTTGTAGAAGTGCTATTGCAGATTGAGATACATGTGTTAGCATTTGTCTGCTGCAAAGTTTTGCTTTCCTAGTTATATATATTCTCTAAAACCCAAACAAACGAACAAAAAACCGTAAAATGAATCAAACCCCACTATAAGTTGACCAGCTCTTCTCTGTCATTTTCTGCAGTGCTTTCTGTTTTCATTAAAGCTAATTAATTAACTTCTGTGGCAGTGTGCTCACCCCTCACCCTCAACCTGACCTTTATTTCCTGTAACCCTGCTCCAGAGACAACCACCATGAGCGGTCCTAATGGATGTGATTAGTCATAATGGATGGGTCCAGCTCAAAGCTGTTTCAAGGGAGACAGATAACACACAGCCAAAGGCTAGTTTGAACTATTTATTCGTCTAACCATAGTACCGCTTAAGGTTTGACTCAAGCCAAGTTTGGAAGAAACAAGTATCTTTAGTGAGCATGCAAATATGTCTATAAACCATAGAATAATAGAATCATAAAGTGTTAAGGAGTTGTAACAGACTTTAGAGATCACCTTGTCCCAACCCCCCTGCCATGGGCA
>NW_008670670.1:0-2373 GCF_000695815.1 Acanthisitta chloris | reverse complement strand
AGCTCATCCCTCATGTCCAATGTTCATTCCTCATGTCCAGAGCTCATCCCTCAGCTCCAGTGCTCATCCCTCATGTCCAATGCTCATCCCTCATGTCATTAGCTCATCCCTCATGTCCTGAGCTCATCCCTCAGCTCCAGAGCTTATCCCTCATGTCCTGAGCTCACCCCTCAGCTCCTGAGCTCACCCCCAGCAGTGCCAGGTCCAACCTTACACTTTCCTTCTCCTCCCCAGCATGGTCAGCGCTGACTTCTGCACCACGAGTGTTCTCATCTCCTCTGGAGCTGTCCTGGGCAGGCTGAACCCTGTGCAGATGCTGCTGCTGACCCTGCTGGGAGTCACCTGCTGCTCTCTCAATGAGTACATCCTGCTCAGTCTCATGGGGGTGAGTCACTGCACCCCCAAAAAGGAGGTGACAGTGGATTTAGGCTCCTCATGCCTTGTCCCTTATCCCTTTTCCTGCCTCTCTGTACCCTCCAGGTAAGTGACACTGGAGGCTCCTTGACTGTCCACACCTTTGGGGCTTATTTTGGCTTGATGGTTTCAAGGCTCTTGCACCAGCCCCACATGGAGAAGAGGAAGAGGGAAGAGCAGCAGGACATGGAGCCCCAGTTGGATGTCTTTGCTGTGGTTGGTATGGAGCTCGAGCCCTACACCAGACTCATAGAGGTGGTGGTGGAAGGGCCATCACCAACTTCAGGACATGCAGAGTCCTGCAAACCATCAAGGACAGAGGTCCTTCACCTCCTCAGGAACTTGTCCTTGGGCTGCACCACCTTCTCCTAGAAAAAGCTTCTCCTCATGTCCAACCTGCACCTCCCTCACTGCTGTGGCCACTTTTATCTGTTGGCACTAGCCACAAGTTTCTTCTCCATGAGGGATCAACCCTAGGATCAAAACCTTCCTGTTCTACTTCTCCTCCACAGGAACCATCTACCTGTGGATCTTCTGGCCCAGCTTCACCTCAGCCACCACAGTCCATGACCACGTTGAACCTTGGGCAGTGCTCAACACCTACTTCTCAATGGTGGCAAGTACTGTGGCCACCTTCATCCTCTCCCCTCTCCTCCACGGGGAGAGCACCCTGAGGATGGTAAGTCCTCTCCTGGCTCAACCCCAACCCTCCTGTCCCCCAGGGCTGCTGAGCATGGACACACCAGGGCAAAAGGTGATGCCCATGAGGCTTTCCTAAGTTCTTTAGAGTCAACCTGAGGACAACAACCACCCCCAAAACCCCATCCTGATGGAGACAACACCCCTGACCATGTCCTGCTCCATCAGGTTCAGCTCCAGGATGCCACTCTGGCTGGTGCTGCTGTGATGGGTATGGCTGGGGAGATGCTGCTCACCCCTTTTGGTGCCCTCATCGCTGGGCTCTTGGTTGGCCTTATCTCCCCTCTTGGCTTCAAATTCTTCACGGTGAGTCACCTCAGAACAGCCAAGGACACCAATCCCAGGTCGAGGAGCCCTTTGTGGGCAGCTGCATCCCCAACCTTGTGCTCCTAAACCCACCACCACCACCACAGAGCTGCAGCACAACCTCCTCCCAACCCAGTGCCAACTCCTCCATGTGCTTCCTCCAGCCCTTCCTGCGCTTCAGGCTGAAGATCCAGGACACCTGTGGAGTTCACAACATCCATGGGATTCCAGGAATATTGGGTGCCTTGTTGGGGATACTCCTGACCCTTCTGGCCACCGCAGACACTTATGGTGACAGGTAAGAGGCAGAATTGAGGTGCAAGTGGCTTGAAGCACCAAGGTGGGACCACCACGACCTCTTAGGGTGCATCACCCAGAGATTCAAGCCCAGGAGAAGTTTCCCAAGTCTCTGTCCCCTCTCTGGATTGCAGGTTGGAGCTGGTGTTCCCACTGGTGGCCAGGGGGACTAGGACAGCCACTGAGCAGGCACTGTCCCAGCTCTATGCCCTGCTCCTCACCCTGCTGCTTGCCATCCTTGGGGGTTCCCTCACAGGTGAGTGTGGTGGGACAGAGGGAGTGAGGGGCAGCAGAACTGATGGATTTGGGAGGGGGGAAAGGCAGGAGCAGCCCCAAAACTGAGGGTTCCCACTGGATGGGGTGGGAAGAGCTCAGTGGGGCTTGGTGCTGTGCAAACACACTGGGGTTGGGGCTCCCCCAGGGTCAGGCTCCCCCTGGGGCTCTGCACCCTCCGGGGCTGAGGCTCCTCCTGATCCAGTTCTCCCCCGGGTCTGGTGCTCCCCTCGGGATTGAGGGTCCCCCTGGGCTTGGGGCTCCCCTTGGAGTCAGGGTCCCCCCGGAGTTGAGTTTCCCCCCGGGATTGAGGCTCCCTTGGAGTTCAGACTCCCCCCAGGATTGAAGCTCCTCTCAGGGTTGATGCTCCCCCCGATCCGGTTC
>NW_008670669.1:0-1918 GCF_000695815.1 Acanthisitta chloris | reverse complement strand
GGGAGCACCGGGCATGCCGCTGCCCGGGCGCGTCGGGAAGGACAGAGCGGAGCAGGGCTGCTCTCTCCCCCCACCGCTGACATATTTTTAAATTCCAGACAGACCTACTCCCTCCTTCTGCGCTTCCTTCCCGCTCTCAATTTTTTATTTTCACCCCTCCAAAAAATAAACTACTGTGAGTCGAAATATAAGTAACACTTACTGTGGAACTAACATTCATCCATATTAACGTTACAAATATAAACACACCTCTTCGGTGCGTTTTCTGCAATGTGGCTTTCCCCAGCCTAACTGGACGTGAGATGACTCTGTTGCTCTCTCAAATATTTCGGTAACGGGAATAGCGGTAATGACAGCCTCAATTGGCCCGAGAAAAACGCGTATCTTGAGCTGGCTCTTAGAAACCCTGGATTTCACCGCTGCCGCTTCTTGGGTTTACAGGAGCCGAAGAGGACAAACCTCGATCCTGAGTACTCCTCACAGGGAGGGAGAGGGACAGCCAGGGTGTCCCCCACGCTGTGTCTGCTGCCGTTCTTTGTGTGCTGGGAAGGCGGCAGCTTCGCTGGAACAAAGGGTCCCCAATCTAGACCCATTTCTTCCCGTTTTGTGGAGGCTCCTGAGGTCCGGCTTTCCCTCCCCGCCCTCTGCTGCTTTTCCCATCCTCTCGACTGCGCTGGGAGCAAGCCAGTACTGGTTTAGGATTATGTATTCATCTGGAATTATTAGGTTACAAGAGTGAATAAATAGCGTTTATCTGATCGGATTCAAAGCTGCTTGTTTGAAACAACCGGCAGTCCTGCCTCTTTCGGAGAGAGAAGCGGGAACCGGCAGCTGCATGAGACAGTGGGACTTTTCCAGCACAGAGTCGGTAGTGCCGAAACCCGTCTCGGAGACCCGCTTGACCGGGGGCACACTTCTTTGTCATTCGGCCGTGTCCCCAGCGTGCCATGCCACCGAACCAGCCGGAGGAGCCGTGCAACGCCTTCGACCTCCACCAAACTGGAGTTTCCAAGGATGCTGCTGGGGAGCGCACCCCCTGAGCAAACCTCTGACACTCGTACTGCTGTAGCTGGCTTCCCCCCGCACTGCCGTATGACAGGGGTCTGCAGACCCTTTATAACCAGCTTTCAGCAGTGGGGACATGCGGGGAATTCAGCCTCTCCCCGCTTCCCTCCCGTCTAACCCTCACGCCCGACAGTCACCCCCGAATGGGACGATTCCTTGCTCCGCGGCCGTCCGCCTGCATGGGGGTTCCCCGGGAAGGGGGGAGAGGGGCGCTGTCCCCTCCGTGCTCCCCCATTCCCCGGGAAAGTGTCGCCCTCTTTTTTCCTGGAAGCCCGAGCTGCCGGGCACTGCTGCCCTGCTCCAGGACCCCGGTAGGCATGCAGGGGACCCCAGGGCCGTGCCACCGGCCAGGAGTAGGACAGGGACAGCAGACTGGAGGCAGCAATCTCCCTACCTCCACCCCATCGCGACAGGGAGTACCAAACAGAGTGAGCATCTCCCTTTGAAACGAAGCGTAACAACCTCCTCCTCATCCCCTAAGCATAGAGAGCGATTAAAAGCAGATCTGTGCCCAGGTCCGGCTCTCCCCAAAGCTGGGGGTAGGGGCAGGGAAGGGCTCTGATCTGTTTCCCTCAACTGTCCCTGGAGTCCTGGAAGGAAGGTGTGAGGCAGCTCGGTGGGACCAGGATACCCGGGCATCTGTCAGATGCTGGACGCAGAAAAACCCAAAGACGTCAAGGAAGAGGAGTAGGAGAAAGAGGACCTGCCTTTTCTTACCCGAAGGATGCACATCCCCTTTCTTCTGAAGCCCCCGGTCCTGCCAAGGTCCCGCTCGAAGCACGGGGCAATGGTCCCAGGGATCTCCTGAGCTGCCGGACCTTCCTCGCACAACTCAGGTGCACCTCAGTCCCCG
>NW_008670668.1:0-14104 GCF_000695815.1 Acanthisitta chloris | reverse complement strand
TTGGCCTTGTTAAACCTCATCCCGTTCTACTGTTGCCTTTTCAAAGTATTTTAACGAAACAGTTAAAAGAAAAGAACATCATTCTTAAAGCTACTGACACAAGAGAAAATGTGTATCATGGCAAAGACTATTATGACTGTCTTTTCACATCTACATTACAGCATGCACTGCATAAAGAGTGTGTTACACCATTGATGTATACTGTACCCCACAAACTCTGCTTTATCTGAGTAACTACTCCATGAACACACTCCAGTTAGCAGAGTCATAAACAGAGTTAAGTAAAATTAGCCACTGTGTATGCTGGGTGCAGCTGAAGGAACATGGAATCCAATCTGTCACTGATACCTGTCATCTTTGTTGCCAGTACTTTTGGAAGCATAGCCTGTTCTTTGCGTCACTCAGCTGCTCTTGGACACTTCTGCTAAAATCTACACCAGGATGGAGAAGTGTATGAGCTAGTGTGGCAGCATGCTCAGCTCAGAGGGGGCTGATCACTGGTCCTGTTCCCTCTCCTGTGCTGAGTCGAGTGCTGTGGCAGTGCTGAACAGACACCACACATCAGAACACTCCCCACAGTCAGTGGTTACAACACACTGAAAGCTCATGGGCACAGTGTGAAATGTGATCATGCTAAAAAAATAAACAGAACAGCACCTGAGATGGCTACACCACAGGTCTGGTGAACTGTCATCACTTTGCACATCTGCCCTGCAGCAGCAACAGTCTGAGCTTCTCACAATCCACAGATCATCATATAGGCAAAGATGCACACACAAAACACTGGGAGGACATACATGAACAACATAGTAGTGGATGCCTTCCTTGTAACATGGATTGGTTCAAATTTCTGGCTCTCAAACCACAGAATTCCTCACTTTGAGGAGTGTGGTTTTCAAAAAGCTGTAAATAGTAGTGCAGGGCACAATATTGCACCTAGCTAAACTGTGATATATGGCTGGGAGGCATCTGTCACTCTCAGTTACAGATGCAACACTAATTTCAAGTGCCCAGAAACCATATAATTATCCTAGAACATGACAAAATAAATTTTCTTTTTTCTCAGGAGGTGACTTAACAGAGTAGGTTAAGGCAGGAAACATTCCTCATCATTTTTTTGCCCCTTCTGGCTACTCGCAGATGAGCAAAGGCTCAAAAGGTTGGTTAGTCTTCTCTGGAGCTGTTCAGAGAGTTCAGTGAGAGAGAAAATAGGATTCCAGAGGCAGAAAGGGGGAAACAAAAGTCAGGAAGGAAATGGATCATAATTTTCACTGTGTCATTCTGTTTTTCTGCTGCTGGCCCCAGTGCCTCAGCCAAATCCATGTACCCAACCTCTGACTCAGAGCACCACGGACTGAAAGCACCAGCAATCACCATGGAATGCAAAAGGATTATGGCAGCTTCATTAATACCTGTGCTTTACAAGATCAGGACCTGAATCTGCCACTTGTGTCGCTGAGACTTTAAGGTATTTAAGGTATTTAGTGAGACATTCAAGCTACCTCAGCAGGAGTGCAAACACCACAGTATACTTTTACTTACCTGAGAACAGCAATCTCCTGAACTGTTATAGCCCTTTTATCTTTAGTTCCCATGTAGGAAAATATGTTTGGCTTCACTCTTAAAAAGCAACAGTAACAGATATTATGGATATTAAAATAGCAACAGATCAAACATCATCATTTTCAGCATCATTACCTATAATAATTAATCTTCTACATTAAAAATAGAAAAGCACACATACATTTCCCTGAACTAGGCTACAATTTGACAGGTGTGTGACATTTTCTAATCTCACCTATGAGTAGATAAAACACAGGGAAACTTCTGTTTTAACCATACCTAGACAAATTCACTTTCACCACCACAATGTTTTCAAAACATCAGCTTTGAAGTACTTCTTTATATACATTCACTCAATGCACAAATGCACAGCCACCACTAATTTCACTTAGAAAACTTCACATCCACTTCTTCCTTCAAACAATGTGTCTGTTTGGATACTGTGCCAGCACATTGTATGAGAACAGGAGAAGTTAACTTAAAATTTCATCTATGTCTTTTCCTGAGAGGAAAACTTCCTTTCCTTCCCACTTTGTGCTTCCCAGCCTGTGGCACAGGGAGTGTTTTCAGTTATTCCAGCTATGGGCACCAGAGGGTAGCAGGATTGCCATGACACAGTTTGTCATCAAATATGCTCCAACCATTCTGTTCTCAAATCCAAATACTTAGTATACTGATTAGAGTCTAGATTACAAACACTTATTCTTTGACAGAACTGGTGAAGGGAAAAGGAAGGGAGAAGTGGGGAAGTTTCCCTATGAGCAGATCACTGAAGTGACCTAATTTTGCCTTTCCTCTGCAATTCACTGTGTTCACATCATGCTTTGGCAAAGCTTTTTGTTACTGCACTTGATGGGGTGAAAGGAACTAAGCCTGTGTTGCCATGGAGAAATTAATACATGGAACAACAGTTTATCAACTGTAACTACTTAGGAACTGATCAGCATATTATCACAATGATATCTGCCAGGTTCATAACATATTTGCATATCTTCACACTGGGGAAAAAAATGGCTTTTAATTCAGGGTATGCACATTGAGGCTTTGAGTTGCCAAACCTTGCTCAGGTCAGACAATGCCAATTGTGGACTCTTACATTTCTTAGACTCACTTTGTTCCATTCTCACCTTCTTACAGAACTTGTTTCAAACGTGATGTTCTAAAATAGCCTTTTATTTTAAACATTGTCTACAAATTAGGCAGTAGTAATCACTTGTGTTGCTCTTACATAATTCTGAAGCATAACACTTACAGTAACATGACCCATCCAGGGGCAGGGCTGATTGCTAACCATGCTAACTAGAAACAACAGCCTTACCTTAAAAACTTGGATAGGACATTAATAGCATCCATAGTGTCCTTGTTCTCCTTGTACAGCACGAAGTGACAGTAGCTGCCCCTAGATTTTGGCCAAGAGTGTTTTCTTGGATCTTTAAAAGAAAAGAAAGATTAAAATGTCATTTTTTCCCAGCATTTTAATGAATGTGTTTTCCATTGCAGCTACATTTAAAACAAATATGCAAGAGTCAATTTCTGCTAATTTCCATCTGCTTTAAAGGAAATGGAAAGAGTTAATTACTGACAGCAAAAGCTGCAAGGCACATTAAAAAGACCTCCCCTTCCCCTGGGCTGTAAAATTCTCTTTATTTGGTTCTGCCACCTAGAAAATCCTGAATGAAATAGTGACAGTTCCTCTGTTATGAAATTACCTAAAAATACACCCTAGTCACTTAACTGCCATATCACCCGATTAAACTTCTGAAAAACATCATTATTACACTGACTTTCAGCAATAGAAGCCACTCCATGTTTCATTTAGCACCTTCTATAATTAATAGCTGAGTGCCATTGGAGCTCTGTTTGTGGGAAGACTACAATTATAGCACAGGCATAGTCTTTATTTCTATAGGATTTTTCCTGTGTGTCACACAAAACCCAAAGTTATAGCTCTACAAAAGCCTCAAAAAGTGAACTCAGAAAAATTAGGATTTTTTTTTTTAAGTCCTATGGGAGAGAGAAATCTGGCACAAGAAAGACATGAGCACAACATCCAAGGCAGATACTGTGCTGTGCTTAGGGAAGGCCAGAGGGTGAGATAACAGCTCCCACAGACTAACAATTCTGTGCAGTTATTTGGCTTTTCTGGAGAAGGAAGAAAACTGTCCATGATTTGTCAAGCACATAAAAAGCCTCCAGAGATAAAACTTTCCTTCTACAATAATCTGCTGTGGATGGCATTACTGGGCAAGGGCACTGATTCTACACAGGTTTAGCAACCAATTCTGAGATGCTTCATCAATTCTTTGATTTATATAAGAACAAAACGAAGGATTTGTTTTGCTTTGAATAAGAAGTCCCTTATCTCTTGATAGCCACCAACCAGACATTCCTGGTTTTGGACAGAAAGGGCTTAAGCATCTTTCCTAAACAGCAAAAGCTAACTGAAAAGCAAACACTAATCCAACCTACAAACACCAATGCAGGAAAGAAGTTCTGTGATTCTTGGGAAATTTTGCTCGAGTTGTTCACATTAATTTTATAAAGCCCAGATCTCCCACACAGTCAGTCAATATGTTTAATTCTTGCTTTTTTTTTTTTCCTTGAGAAGCTGCCATCCATACACCAACTTCTGCAAAACTAATTTTGGCTGCTGCAGCATCAAATACGATATGCAGAGTTTTTAGTCACTTAGAATTTTTGCAACACTTGCCTTGCACCATCAGTTTCTAAGCAAAGCCTCTCGCTCATGGAGCTTCCTAGGACCTAAACTGAGCAGTGTGGTCCAAAGCCTGTTAAGAGACCTCATGGTCTCTCTTTCTGAGCCACCACAGGCCATAAAACACTGCATCCATCTGGAAGAGCAAGGTCCTCCGTAATCTTGGCAATTAGAGGGCAAGAGAAGAAGACAGAGCTCAATTCACAAGGAAAAGCCTTCTCCAGCTGGAATCACTCTCTAAATTTAACTAACTCATCACAGTCATTCCAACACACTTCAGAAAGTGATCTTTAATCTGGGCTGGACTGAAAAGCTTCTGTAGATACTGTACATACCAATGGGCTCCTCATGCTTTGGGCATCAGAGCCATGTGCCCATCCACCAGAGGCTGCAGCTACACTCCTGATACCAAACCATTCCAACACTTCCAAGATATAGATGGATCAGTGGGCCAATTTGCAGCCCTTTCTGCTATGTTTCAGAGTCATGTTACATGTTTTTACAGTGAAATTGTATTTCCAAGCCCATTTTTCAAACCTTTTGCTGAAACCTGAGGACTGGAAGCTCTTTTTTAATATCAGGATGTATGACATACACTTTTAAAGCTGTAAAAAGACAGATAGTAGTGCCTGAAGTACAGGCTGAAGGGCAAAGGCTTGGCTTACTGAAATCCATGGAAAAGTTACCATAACTGGTAATTACATCACTTATTAGAGGTAAACTTTCTCTGCATCAAATGACTATTGCCTATACAATAGAAAAAAAGAGGTAGTACAATCCCAATTCTTGGCTAATTCAGGAGGTTTGACACATTACTTGTGCAGGAATTTTTAAGGAATTGTAACTAATTTGGCCAGTCCTGTTGCTATTCAGGAGGTCATAATGGTTGGCATTTCATTTTTGTTAGCATGAAATGTCAACATCTCTTACCTGTTGCAGTCCTGACCTCTGTCCCAATGCAGAGCATAAAGAGCACAAAAGAGTAGCATTTAATTTTTAGACTGTCGAAGGGTTTTTGCAGGTGAACATGCAGGTTTATGGTTATGGGATTGTTTATGCTTCAGGGAGCATCCAATAGTTAGGTGGTGGATGACAGCAATTTAGACAGTTAAGCAATGGAGTCGTGCAGAGGCAAACAGTGAACATATGGAAAGCTTCGGTCGGGGATGCAACAAACTTAATTTGTGGACGATGATGAAACAACAGTTTACTGACAATTTAGTAAGACAGTATTTTAAGTATTTTGGGTGTTAACTTAGTATAGACAAAGCAGCTTCTGATTTTAATTTTAGGAACTATGTTTGGTAACCTTTTGTATTATCAACAAAAGCAATCAGGTATCTCAGCCAACACTCGAATATTCTACACTTCCAAAATGTTTCTTGCCTGGGGAACCCACTCAGGGCCAAGACATGCTCGTGGCTATATCCACACACAAGATAAATATAATCCTGACTGAAAAGAACTTGCACTGTTCAGTCTTCCATCCATTTACACACACTCACTGGACTGCACACATCTCCACCAACACACACAGGTCCCTGCAGCCTTAAATCCAGGTCTAAATAGATGATGCTTCTCTGCATCACAAGATGGTGCTCCAGATAATGTTTTAATCCTAGAGACACACCACTGAAGTCTTTTCTGCATTATTTCAAATGCTTAAGTTGTTTTATACAGCATCTCTTCAATCAGACTGGTCACCTAAACAGCAACCACTTGAGTGTAACGATGGTCAAAGAACAGGAGCAGCAGAAGGAAAAGGTGAAGGTAAAACCATTACAAACCAACAGAGAACAAAACTGGCTGAGGAGAATTTTGTGCTGGTAGGTATACATACTCCATGCATAAAGCATGCAAACATACACATTTTCTAAACATGGTTAAGTAAGACACATAGAAACATTATAATTAGATCAATAAAAGTACAGCATTCTCATATTTGCTGAGAACAAGCTTTAAAAATAGTAACTAAATTGAATGTGGAGATGATTCTGATTTTAAGTTATTGTATCTCCTTATCCTTTCTTCATCTCCTTCACCTTTAAAAGGAAAGGGTTAGGTTCCTATGTTGCCATTTGTAGTAGATTGAAGTAACATAGGAATGCAACCAATTTAAGCCAAACCCTAATACCTTTTGTTACATGTGTACCATCCTGCACGTAGATAATCATCTAAACCCACAGCTGCCACAAATTTGTATTAACACTGAAAGATGCAGAATGCATTAATTGATCCCCAGCAAGCAAAAATGTATTTTGCAAGATTGAGGTGGATAAGACTTCATTTTGAAAACCCTTCGTTACTCTGGCTATTCCAAAAGAGTAACTGATTTATAATGAATAAAGAATTTTCTGCAAATATAATTAGCTTTGGAAGCAGTCAAAGATGATAGTAAACATTCTATGTTTATACAAACCTAACTCTGATAAAACAAATAGGTGCTTGTCCCTATTGAGGTCACTGAGAATTCTCTCATGAATTTTCAAGACAGCCAAGACGACATTGTCAGTGTAATGGACACATTCCAACTACAACCTCAATGCACCTACACATCCAGGTAAGTTCACAAAAGCTAAGTTCAAAAAGTACTGAAAATAAAGCCCCTGTTTTGCCTACTCCCACTGAAACAGCAGATGTTCTCCCTTCTAACATGGTTGCACCGGATGAATTATTGGGAAAGAAAAACAAGTAGAAGTTTAAACTTGAAACATTTCTTCTGTTCCTACTCATTTCAGATGTGCAGCATCAGTTGCAAGGAGGAAAAAGCAAAGCCAGACTACATTAGGAGGTATGCTCCACTCGAAGTACTAATAATGGCTAATTTCAGGATAATTTTAGCATTTACTTTACCCAGCTGCTGTGTACTCAAACTCACTTGCCAGTGCTTTTTTCCCAGCAGCATGATAAGCAATAATGTACTTTTTTCCATCTCGATCTTCTGTTTTAGTCTCCAGTCCTGGAAACAAGGACTTCACAGCCTGATGGATGACTGTTCTTTTTTCTTTGGTGTCTTCAATTACCTGTGTAAATACACACACATGCAGAAACCAAACAAAGTAATACAAAAGGGGAAGGATTCTCTTGGAGTTAAATTCTGCATGTTTAAAGAAAACCTACCAGCTAACAATAAAGTACTAAGTACTTAAAAGTCTGACCTACTTAAAATTAGTTGGAGGAAATAATAAATAACTGTTACAAACTTCAGTCTCAACATTCACAAAAGAAAAAATTGTCAAGATTTGTTCCCCTTCTCTGTGCTTAATAAAATTCTCTTTTCTAAAGAAAGCTCAGTCAGAAGGAAGTTTGTCTCTATGCTTTAAGGGGAAAAAATGGCTAGATAAGATTATTTTAGACTTGATGATCTTGAGGTCTTTTCCAACCCAGTTGATTCTATGATAATGTGTGAATGCTTATTTGAAACTCCCAGATTTAATCCTACTCATCTGTGTCCCAAAATTCACTGAACTATTCTTCAAGCACATGGAATATTTGGATGTTTAAAAATACCACGGTTTTAATTTCATTTTGTACCTTCTTATCACAGAAGATCATATTTATCTTCTTTTCTATTAAACCACTAAACACTGACCTTGAAAACAGTGTTTCATCAGGATGGATGTTTGATTTAAACCTCCTTATTCTATAAAACAATACTAGACAGAAAATACTGCAAGATAATTTTAACACCACAGGACTTAAAACCTCTATTTAAGTTCCTGTGTACAAGTCCCACCAAAATCAAAATGGCAACTCACATGTGTGAATTTGAGTTCATCTAATCTAATCTGACTCTCCCCTATCTCAGCTTACATCTGTAAGACTTTGCAGAATTAACCCCTAAACTGGGAACAGTTTGGTCCTACCTGTTGCATTATGTTCAAACTGATCTTACTCCTTCGATGCACTAGAAAGCACATACCTTCCACTCCCTCTCTCATCCTCCCTCTGCCCCCACCCCCAAACTTCATATCATTTACTCATTAATCTGACTCTCCCCTATCTCAGCTTACATCTGTAAGACTTTGCAGAATTAACCCCTAAACTGGGAACAGTTTGGTCCTACCTGTTGCATTATGTTCAAACTGATCTTACTCCTTCGATGCACTAGAAAGCACATACCTTCCACTCCCTCTCTCATCCTCCCTCTGCCCCCACCCCCAAACTTCATATCATTTACTCATTTTACCTCTATGGCAACACTGGTTTCCTTATTCTTAAGTAGCTGGAGCTCCTCTAAACGTTGCTTGTCTTCATCTGACAAAACTGTAAATGTTTCTTCTGATGGGTCCTAATGCATATTATAGGGGGGAAAACAAACACCAATAACTCTCATGGAACAATTTTCAGTCTTTTAATGTTCTTGCTTAAGGAGCATTGAAGAGCATATCCATTACCAAATCTTTACCTCAGAATTTACCTCATCATCCACTGGAACAGAAAAGTCATCTAAATGGCTCACGCGCCCGTCTTTGCCTATTTCATGGACAACAAAGTCTGAGTATCTGATAGGAAGAAACACATATGGCATTTGTAATAAGAATCAAAATCCCACATCACATGAACTCCTTTCCTAAGGAGCTGTTATTTAGCAGAATTCACTGAAGAACTCTGAATTCACAGACAGAACTCCAACCATGAGCAAGCTGCACCTATTCCCACCCCTCAGGATACCATGAGAACACAGAGGAAAACCTGGCACAGCTAAACACAGAAGACTTTGCAGATCACCAAACACCTGCTGCAGTTATTCTGAGTCATTTTCTCACTAGCTTGCAGAGATCAGTAATGCACGTCCTCAATCCCAGTCAGACAATTAAGAGTCTGTTGCATTGTCACAATGTGAACATAAATGTATTAACTCCATCACTTCAAATAACCTGCAGGATAAAGTGCAGTTTAGCCACTCTAAGGAAAGCAGGACAAATTCAGCTTTGTGATATGTATTCAGTTATAGAAAACATCATTCTAATGAAATTAGGCTGCATCCTCTACAACAGAAACAAAGGATTTGACTGTGGCATTTTCAGTGCAGACACTTATGTCCAATAATAAAAACATCCTGACTTTAACAGAGCACAGTCAGTTGATGTTGCAATTGCTTGATGATTTTTAAGCAGCATGTGCTTGCAAAGGAAAAAAAAAACCAACATCCTAGTCTATAACTGTTCAAAGATGAATAAAACTTCCCCATGGGAGTGTTTTTACTGTACACCCCAAGCCCTGTTTGCCACACATCATACTGATAGAATTCCTTCCTGAGGAGTGTTATATGTCCTCTCTCTCTCTTATTATCTGCAGCTGTTTAGACATACTAGTGACTAGTACCATAAAAATACCAGGACTGAATTAATGATAGGCATTACAAACTGAGATCAAAAAAAGAAAAAACCAAAGCCCACAAATTTTGTACCACCACTACCTTTGGCCAACCCAAACTGGCAGATTTCCCAGGAGGCTCAGCACAGACTGTGTTCCCTCATGAAGGATTATGCTAGCTGCTTAATGCTGCACATAAAGCTTAAATGCATGCATAATATGCACATCTAATTTTATTATGTAAAATGATCTATATATGCAGCCAGTGTCTAAAACCAGGGACTTTTCAGTGTGTAAACAAAGCATCCTTAACTGCTTTTCTAAGTCAGGGAAACAATGATTCTCACTTCACTGAGTTCTTGTCTTTGTATTCTGTTTTATTAAAAATGTTCTTTAATTAAAAAAACCTCAAGGTTTCATTAAAAAAAGCTGCTAAAACCCAAGCATCTCATTAAATACATCATGTATTGGGCTGGTTTTGGCTGGGGAGAGTTAATTTTCTGCACAGTGGCTAGTACAGAGCTATGTTTGGGACATGTATACACAACAAATTCCACACCCTGAATTATAAAAATTCCCTTTTATGTTTTGTAAATGACATTACAACTGGTCAGAGGATAATTTAAAGCCTAACAGACCATCTGACAGTGTATGTGCTTAAAGGCATTAGCACAAAATAGGCAGAGCAAAGGGAAGAAGAACCAAAGAGGGATGATTTCATTGCTGTTCTCAGCACTGAGGAGTGGTACAAAAGGTGGGTGTACTGCACAAGGCTTTATATATGCTGTGTGCTGCTGCCAGAGACCAACAGGAACAGCAAAGGTCAGTGCAATCACATATTTCTATTCACACACAGCTTCCCTCTTCAGAGCTCCATTTGACAGGAAAATAAAAAACCCAAAACAACCCACAATCTAGAAAAGTCCCAATTAAACCCTTCTTTCTCAGCACTGGAAAAAGCAATGAACCTCTCTAGTGGCCACACATCATCTAGCTGCATCCTGGAAAAGGACAATGGAGCAGTACAGCTACTGTTAATTACACACAGAATCAACATACATAATAAGACTGTTACCTTTCTTTTAAAATTCCAGAAAACCCTTTATGAGAGCTAACAAATTTAGTTATGCCAACGTCACTTTCTGTCAGTCCATGCTTCATCATGTCTGCAAAACTCTCTGGATCTCCATCTTCATCACTGTCCTCTAGTTCCTCTTCTTCCTGCTCCTCACTTTCCTCATTGGGGATTACTTCGTTTTTCGTGTCCTCAGGTTGTTCTGTTACAGTCTCAATACTCTGCCCAGAGTCATTCCCTGTTTTAGACTTCTCCAAGATCTTCTGTCTTTTAATCTCGTCTGCATTGGCCACATCATCCTCAGAGCGAGGACGTTTCAAGGACACACTATTCATTTCTACAGTCTCCATGTTTAAGGCACAGTGTAGGATAGAAAGTCCTGAGGAGCAAGAAGAATGGATTATTTCCTGTCTGCCTAAGAGCAATATCAATATCTCCTCACTCCAAGGACTCTGTCCCCTGCAACAGTTCAGGAAAACCACGTAACTTTCTGAATTTCTACATTCAACACCAAGTAAACATTTTATACAGCTAGAAACAACACGTACTTGGGAAGAGACAATGGAGATGCTAAGGGAACTTAATACCCACTCAAGGCAATATGCATGTTGGGCTACAGCAGAGCAGGATCCAATACTACACTGACCACTTACCACCACTGTCACTCTTGTCAACACTTACCACAACTACCTCCAGTCCTGCACACACACAGGCTCTGCTGCACACAGCAACTTAGGGCCTAAAAAACTTTTGCTTCCCAAGCCTTCTGCTAAACATGACTACTCTCAATTATTCCTTCCTTTATCAAGATTCCATCTTGCAGAGACTGAGAGAAGATTCAATTTCCCACAAATCTGAAATCTCATCTCTTACTTTTCTGTGTTCTTCCAACACACACAGCATCACATAGAACTCAAAAGTGGGGAGCAACTCATCCCAAAAGATAATAGGGAGGAGATACCAAAATCAATGAATGAGTGGGACAAACAAAACAAGGAAGTGAAATGATCTCTGAGAAGAACATAACTACTCACGCTGGTAGAACAGAGCTCTGACTCTTCCCTGGCAGCTTGAGTTGCCACCTTTGAGTAAGCAGAACTAGCACCTTCAGATCTGAAAAACAGAAAAATCAACCCTTTGAGAAAGTTTTAGGGGAAAAAAAAAAAGGATGGAAAACATGCATGAATGCAATCATGGCAGAAACCTCTGATCCAGATACCAGCAGTTGCATAGGAGCAGACACAACTCCTCAGAGGGACAGGTTAGTAACAAATACAGTTGTAACAGTGTTAGCAATCTAGTGACACAACACATTATTGCTACTTAGCAAGTTACAGAAGAGAACTTCATTTTTATTTCTAGGTCTATAAAGGTGACTGCAGGTCCTATAGTTAGACAAGGAGCTTTCTTCCAGCATCACCCACTTGGCACAGCAGTGTACTGGTGACAAAGTGCAGGGCTTGGTAGCAGGGGCTGCATGGGAGGAGTCCATCAACTGCTGGTCACAGCAAGTTCCAGCTGACTCCATAAACCCACTGCCTGCCATCCTCCAACTCATCAGATGAGCACACAGTGCTCCAGCTTATTTAAGAAAGGGAGGAGCTGCCAGGAGCAGAAAATGCCGAAGAAAGCGCAGGAGGAGACGCGTGACAGTGTGCTAAAAAAGACACGGGGAAGCATGGGGAGGAGACAACTGGGGTCACAGCTTGAGATGCACTCTTGGAAGGAGGCTCTCCACACCCCTGAGGGACTGTGGCCTGGGGAGGTGCCCACTCTGGAACAGGGACACCCGTGAGGAGCCTGTGGAGAGGCTGACATGGGAGCTGGAGAAACAAGAATGAAGGAGCAACAGAAAGAAGCCTTCATCTACCAACCCCAACCTCCTGCAGCACCACTGCCTCGTCCAAGGGACAGATCATAACCAGAGGGGTCAAGGAGAGAAGGGGAGGAAAGGATTTTTCCCCAAGTGTTTATTTAAGTGGTGGTCGTCTTTGTATCTCACTAGCCAACAGGTAATTAAAAGTTTATGTTAACTGGCAATAAATTGAATTAAATTCCCCATGCCAAGGCTGTTTTGCCCACAACAGCCAAGTTGCTAAATTAACAGGATTCTGCTGTTACTGAGAAATTAATCTAGGCCCAGATAAGTATTTTAGAGCTTCATGCATCATGCTGTATTATTCCCCCAGCCACCAGACAGCATATTCTATTTCATTTTAAAGGTTATCATTACTGACTTGATAATCAGCACGTGGTGGGTCAGTAGCTAACTGTTACCAGTTAGCTGTGAGCCACTGCTGACTTCATGGCCTGGACTTTCAGTTGTAGAGATCACAAACATAGGGCAAAGAGGCAGGAAAAACTTTTAGAAACACCCGAAACATTTTGTTCAGGTCAAGTACTGAAAATAAATGAACAAAAGGGAAATAAGGAGAGATTCATAAAAACAAGTGTATGTGTGGCCTGAAGAGAAGAGTGATGAAATACACAGAACCAAGCAGAATAATTAGCAAATCAGTGTACCTTCAAGCTGAAAGCACCAATTCCAGTCTGTCCTCAAAGAAACAAAAAAAGTACATAAAATCCTTCTTTAAAAACGAACAAAAATTAAAACTCATAGCCACAAAAAGCAATTCACCATCATTTCCAGATTCTTCTCCTGTGCATCAAAATTTGCAGAGCCTGGGTTATAAAGCACTGAAGGGGAAAGGCTTCTAGATGGCTCGTGAATGTCTTCACACGGCGAACAAGACAGCGCTCATCACTGTGAAATCCTCCAACACACCTGCCAAGGGCCACAACAAAACACTCTCATGTTTCTCAAACAAAACTGTAATACCTGGTTAGTGAATTATACAAACTGTCAGAAGAATTCAGTGCTGGGCATGAACACCCCAAAGTTGCCCCAAGTCCTCCGAAGTTGTCAGATGCAGCCTGTTCTCAGGCAGAGGAATAACTCACATACAACAAAGTACTGTGTATATAATAAACTATCCTGTGCCAAACAGCAGCCACACCCGGGATAACTTCTCCAGGATAACTGCTCCAAGGAGCAAGCTGAAGGCAGAGGGGCACACACTGCCTCACTCTGCAGATTGTGAGTGAGAGGTGCCTGCTCTTTTCTGACAGCTGCTCGACTATCTCAGCCCCTTCCCCTAACAAACAGGTGTCTCCACAAAACCCAGAATCTGCATTAAACAGCAACCCCGCAGCAATTTTCAGACTCCTATTTTAGCAGCGACCGAATTTACTACTACAAATAAAAGGCCGAGCGATTACCCCTCGGTGCGGTACCTTGCGGTGAGGGGCACGGAACACTAAATTAAAGCGCCGAAGACACCAGCGCTGGGCACGAAGCTGTTTGCTCATGAGACGAGACACGTGGGATTAAAAGCGACCGAGGAGAGAGCGCGATGATGCAGCAGCGACTG
>NW_008670667.1:5374-11068 GCF_000695815.1 Acanthisitta chloris | reverse complement strand
GCCTCCTGCGCGCCGTGCCGCCCGCACTCGGTGCCCGAGCCTACTGCCCGCGTCCTGGAGCTTCCCCGTGCGTGGGGCTTTCTCCCCTTCAGTAGAGCTTTTCTCCCACTTTCTGGCAGTGAAATAGTTTCTGCTTTATGCGCTTAGAGGAACTGCTAATGTCGCTCGTGTGAGTTCACTCATCACCGTTTCTCTAGGTAGCAGCTACAGCTAACTCCCATCCCCTCCAGAACTTGTAGCCTGGGCGTGTTGGGGTGGTGTCTTACGAATGGTCCTCTTAGGCCCTCACCTTTGGCTTCTCCATGGATTCTGACTTCACCGTTGTTTTCTTGTCAACCTTCCGCAAGACTGTTCGGAGATCAGGTTTTGGCATGTTAGCAGCCAGGACCTTGAGGGATCTTGTGCTGGTGGTGAAACACTTAGGTTGCCTCTGTACAGACAGGAGTGGACAGGCTCAGCCCACGAACAGTGTATCTGGCCAGTGTGGGTGTTTGTGGCTGTGCTGGAGCTGATACACCCTTGCTGCTTCTCAGCCTGTTTGCTGAGTGTGGCAGTGGCCTGATCGAGTTCACAGGTTGCAGATAACGTCTATCCAGCAAACTTGAAGGCTGAGTGAACTTGGATCTGCCCACATCAGTCTGCATAGACTGCCCCTTAATCTGGGGGAGACCTCTTTGGGTACAAGGACTTCGTTAGATGAGATATAGAATGCTGTGTACTTCCTAACGGGATATGGGGGCCTGATGTTTTTGTTTATTCACCTGCAGAAAGCCAACCATGACTTTATACTACTGCAAACATAATTAGCAGTTGCTTTTCACTACTAGTGGAGAAATACCATATGTTAAATCAGAGGGATAGGTTCAGGTTAACACACCAATGGGTTATCAGCAAGGAGGTGTTAAAGTAAACTTGGAATAATTTCTAATTTTCTGTCAAACAGGATTCTTTGTGTGAGTATTTGAGTGCTTCTTTTAGAAAGTTCATTAGGAACGCATTTTACCATTTTTAGTATTACTTTTAGGTAGTAAACCTGTGGACCCTCCTCATATAGTACTGTTTTATTAGTATTGTTATGTGGAAACGTTAACATTGTGATTGGAACCAAAACCTTTTCAGGTAAAAGCTCTTCATTTGGAAAGGCACAGGGAACCACTTTCAGAGCTGTTGATTAGCTTCCAGTAGGTATTTAGTTTGTCCTAGAATGTCATCACCAGTTTGTATGTGAACTTCTGTAGGACTTTGAAATAACTTTGTTTGTTCTTTTAAATGGCCTATTACTTATCTCTTCACAGGTAGGATTTTCTTAAGTAACATGATGTTTTGCTTGTGTGTGGTGTGCATGCACAGACCTTGACGTGCTTACTAGTGATGTCTTGGACTTCTCAGAGAGATTTTTATCTCCTCAGAATTCGTTTTGAACTTTGCTTTTGTTTTCTTACATCTCAGTTTCTGGTTTCTCCTGTAGAATCCTGCAGGATTCATTTTTTTTCCAGAGGTCTGGATTAGGTTTTTCTAACAGAAAAGCAGGTTTTTGAGATGTCTCTTGTTTGTGACTTATGTAATACAAATATTGAAGAAAAATGTTAAGTATGCTTGACACCAAAATGTAGGAGTACTGGTAATAAAAATACAGAATTTCAGCGAACATTGTGGCAGTCATCCTTCATTGATTTCAGTTTCTTGGTTAGTGTCCCCTAGGTATACTCACTTCTCTCAAGTCTGTCTACATTTTAGTTTTATTCATGAAGTAACACTCTGAGGTATATTTTCCTTCAAATGGCAATATAATTAATGTCATTAACAGATTGTCTCTCACCCTGGAAAAGTGACTCCATTTAAAGAATAACATAGATGGTCTGTGAGTAAGTTATCATAGTGCTGTAATATTGCTAATTTGTTACTTAAGGTTGTTGTGGATCTTATTTATGCCTGGAGAAGTGATACTTTACAATTAAAATCTTAGCTTTAGGGTTTATTTTAGGAGTATAAAGTTAACTTAGTGGTAGTAAACTGTTTCAGAAATGGCAGACACTTCAGTGCCCCTAAGCAGATTTAGCAATGCAATATCATGTACCTGAAGTACAGAAGTGCATATTTTGCTACTTGGAAATTATTATTTTTTTAAAAATCAAATCCTGGTAGTAATTACCTGAAATGTTGAGAAGGCTCAGTCCATACTGACACTCAGTGCTGTCTAATCCACATGAGTGTTTGCTGAGGAGATGGTAATTCAAGGGGCACAGGTGTTTGATGGAAAGTTAAGATCATTGCACTGGCTGCCAGTGTGGGATTGATAGCAGGACTATGGTCATCAGTGGTCAAATAACATAAGGTGCAAGTGTGTGGGAATTGAGCAAGTTATGGGAATCTTTATGGGGTGATCCATTTAAATTGTCCATTCATGTGTGTTCTGCAAAATCTGGAAATGAAACATGGGTTTTTTTTCCCCTCACGGTACTTGTTTGTAAGCAAGAAAGCTCGTCCGAAACACAAAAACTGTCATACATTTGAGGTTTTCAATATTGTTTTAATAGTCTCTTTATTTTTCCAACTTGCTTAGTCTTCAAAGAATTAAAATGGGACTGACTGCATTTTCAGATACAGTCTCTCAAATATAGTGCTTGACATAGTGAAAATTCCTCAGTTTGCCTCTGAATAATGTGTCTGGACTCTAATATTACAGCCTTTGGTAATCGCTATATTCACTTGACAGTGAAATGTCTCGGAGTTCTCGTTGCATGAGTGAGGCCCTCATGTGATATGTGCATGCAGAAAGCAATATGCTGTGCAGTCACAGTGTGCTGGTTTTCTTTGCTTTAAGTAATCTATCATGGAGTATCTCTTCTGTTGATAAAGTATCTGTTGTTAATTGCAAACTGATGGGTATAGGCCAGAATATAAGGACAGAATTGACAGAATTCTACCTGAAATGGTACAGTTTTTTGTTTCTAGTTTTGTTTTGTTGTAGTTGGTTTGGGTTTTTTTAATAGAGAATTTTACAAACCTTAGAAGATTCAGAGTTGGATGGAATTGTCTTAGTTTCCTTATGGGAAATTTTATTGGCCAAAACACAGGGAAGAAGGTAGCTGGAATTAAGTTCCTGATCAGTTATGATGATGTTGCCCTCTTTTTCCTCTCCATTTTTATGACTGTCCTTTTAAGCCTAGTAATCATCATAACTTCCTACAGAAGTTAATTCCAAAAAAGGTGCTGTTTTCTGGGTAAAAAAGTAACGTTTAAACAAAAGTTTTGCCTCTGTTTCTTTGCAAATAGAAGTACATTCAAATTAGGAGGCAAAATGAACCTACATTTCCTGTATACTGCTATCATGTCAGTGTGTACTGTACTTACATAGTAGATGCACTCATTTTATCTGTCCTTCATGTGTTGAACCCTCTCCCTATGCCATTGCCAGTGTCATTCTTCTAACCCTTTTTATTTCAGCTATGATTCTTTTAACTGTAAATATTTAAACCAAATTCAGTATTTGTTATATGATCGTCATATTAAAAATGCTTTTGCATGCGTCAGTCGATTTTTATATCCTCTTATTAAAGGGTGTAGCTGCGTGAAACCACAAAAATTTAGTAGCTTTTCTGCTGAAATGCAGTGAGAATCCTGAAATGGAAGGGTGCTTAGCTAGGTGAGGTGTGGTATTGTTTTGCTTTCTAATTGTAATGGTTTATCCTGTCAGACTTTATAACTACTGCTGCACATTGAGCTGTCCACAATGACTCTAATTATTTTTCTCAGAAGACTGGACTAATTTGATCTCATCAAATATTTAGATAAAATCATGTCTCCTTGTGTGCATTGCATTATATTTATTTGCATTTCATCTGCTGTTGTATTACTCAGTTCTCTAACTCAGTTAGATCTTTCTGGAGATCTCTGTTCTCCACAGTTTTTACTAACCCAAATAATTTCATACTACTGGCAAATTCTACTGTTTGACTGTCTGCTTTCCACTAATTGGTGTTAACCATTGTTTTTAATGTCTGGTATACACCATATGGTTAACTTCTACCCTCTCTTGGTTAAGGTCTTGATTATCTGAACCCTACTTGTGAGATAAAAATCTTCAGATAATCAGAGGCTTGACTAAGTAGTCAGTAGAGCAGAGCTGAGGAATCTAAAGTACATAGTATAAGCTTTCTTTCTTCTGTTATTTGTAAAGGAACTAAAGTGCTTAGCAAGAGCTTTAGCGAAGCATTTTGTTTGTAGAAAGTGCACAGGTGTCAGATTCCTAGGGAAGCCTTGTCACTGAAGTAACGCTAGGGTTCAGATAATGAAGTGTCCTCATTTATACATGATAATGGGTTTTTTTCCTGTAAATTGTAACCTTGCAATCTGAATACCATGGGAACATATTGCTGATCAAGTAGATGAAGACTTATATTAATCCACTCTGGGGATGTTAGTTTAAATTTGGATTAATCTGGTTCTGTGGATGAACTTGCTGTGATTTGTAACTTGTTTGTGAATGAGAAATTAGCTTAAGAGTGTGTTCTAAATGCAGTGACACATGGATAGGAGCAGAAGGGTAAGAGATTAGTGTTTGGCTAATCATGTTCTGACTAATGAGCTCTAGGGTGATAGCACATTGCAGTACAACAAAGAGGTGGGGTTTTTAGCTGTATATAAATTGTCCAGCACCTGGCAGATTTTCCCAAATTGATTTTATTTCTATGTAGATCAGGTAGCATGTAAAAAATGGGCAATAGTTTTTGGGGCCCATTTTGCCCTTTTTTATACAACCTGTCTCTAGTGCTGAATATATACCTTCCTTTTTTTTTAATATGTTTTTCTTTCTATAAACAACAACTTCCTTTCTCAGGTAAGATAAATAGTGACTTCTTATTTATCAAGGTTATACTGTATTTGCTTTAAAATCTGATTTTCTTAATGTAAAGGAGTTACTTCTTGAGAAACTTAAGAATTGTATCACTGTTGTGAAAGTTTTTGGTTTCAAATAGTTGTAGGAAACCAATCAGTAGCAAACACAGACTGTGGATGATACCAAGGTGGTTTTCTGTAGGTTGTCATACATGACAAGGGAAGAAAATGGAGCTCTCGTTTTTGGAAATTTGTTTCAAAAGTGGGAGCCGTTTTTAGTGGTCAGAACTGATTTCTGAGAGGTTGGTGAAATAACATTAAGGGTTCTGTTTGCTTTAAGTCACTTGAATTCATGCACAAAAAATACATGATGAAAGCGAAGCATCTGTTCTGCGTGGTGTTTGCTGTCTAAATGAATAACATGTTGTATGATCTTTCCCAAAGGGAAGCTGAAGAATCCAAAGCAGGTCATAAAATAAAATGAAAATTATCATGACTGGTGTTCAGCTGACTAGTTCAAACCAGAAACCTTGTTATTAGATTCATTTCACTCATTTATGGCTTCTTTTTCTTTCTTCATCACCTCTGCAGCAACTCTTACAACGTGTATCACGCTATTTTATTCATGTGAGTTCAGTGTCAATAGCCCCAAACTGAAGGATTTTACAGTTTTGCTTTTTTTTTTGGTTGAAGTAGTACAAAATGTCAAAAATTAGAAGGAAGGTCACAGTGGAAAATACCAAGACCATATCCGATAGCACATCCCGAAGACCCAGTGTGTTTGAAAGGCTTGGACCCAGCACTGGAAGTACTGCAGAGGTGAGTTCTAAAAGTGTTCTTCTTTTCCTCCCCACC
>NW_008670667.1:0-5340 GCF_000695815.1 Acanthisitta chloris | reverse complement strand
GAAAGAGTAGCTCACAAGTATCAAATGCTCAGATGTCGCTGGTATTAAGTAAAGGTGCAAAGAACTCCTTAACGCATGGATGTTCACCATACTAACAGTAGAATTACCAAGTAACGTGTGTTGTCCCAAGTTCTGGAGAGGAGCAGTAGTACTGTACATATTCATAGTATTACCACCCACCTAAATTTTTCTCTGCCAGACCTGATGCTCATTGTTGATTATTTTTTTAAATCAGTTATATTACTGGTGGACAGAAATTACAGATAAATGGGAGTTATTGTGGAGTCATTTGTTTGTTCTGCCACACTCACACCAATGGTATTTCCAGAAGGAGTGTGAAATTCACCCAGTAATGTCTGTCTCTTAGACACAGTGCCGTAACTGGCTGAAGACTGGCAACTGCCTCTATGGGAACACATGTAGATTCGTACATGGCCCTTCACCACGAGGTAAAGGCTATAGCAGCAGTTATAGAAGGTAAATCAAGAACTCACTTTGAATTCTTCACATGCTGTAGGAAAATAGCTTTTGCAATTGTCTTTTGTTCCATTTTGTTTTTTAATAGTGAAATGCTGTGGTGTGCCTAATGGTTTGTTTTATCAATAACCAACTGCCTTGTGTAGCTGCTCAAAACAATTAATTTGGCAACTTGCAAGATTTTTGTATGCATATAACTTTAAAAAAATTAATGGAGTCCCCTAGATGCAAATTAACTACTTATATTACTTGAAGTGGGAAGTTCGAGTACCTGAATACTTTTTTGTTTTGGCATAGTGTCACTGCAGCTTTCTGATACACTTTTCTGTCCTTTGCTAAAGTGCTGGTTTGCAATGACTTACAGCAGTGCTCACACTCACAGCCCTTCTGCCTTTGCTATATTGCTTGATGAATAAGGTGTCTATCCTTTCTCTCCTGTTGTGAGAAAACACTACTCTTCAAAACACAGTTTTGTGACTTGATCTGTCACATGTAGAACATTATATCCTGTATCGTAGGAGGAGATCAAAAAGGTTACTTCGTTTTTCAAAAGAGAGTTTTTTTATCTGCCTCTTCATATGTTACTACAACTTAAAATTATTTTGTTTAACTGTCCTTTGCATGGCGTAATACTTTACTTAACCTAAATGTGGCAGTAAGTTTGTAGTATTCTTGCTATAAAGGACAGAATTATTACGGTTTTAGCATTGTACCTCTCTGCGTGAAGGCTTCACATTTTGCAAACAACTGTCCTTCATCATGCTACAGTAGTGCCAACACTAGATTATGGGTGGGCACACTGAAGCATCAAATTGTAAAGCAACAACAGGAAGGTTGGCATGAGGTTAGGGTTCTGGTTCTTTTTCCTATTCCTGTGGCATACTCTCAGAGTGATCTTATCTTTGCTTGTTTGATCTTCTATTGCTTCTAAGGTGCTAGCGGCTGGGATGCAGAATACATCACTGAGTTTAGTGTTCCTTTTGGTGTGTAAAAGACTTTACTCTGTTCTGTACTGACTGTTCCAAATGGATAAAATAAGTGATTTACTGCTAGAAATTAAAATTTAAAACTCTTAGAATGTCACTTGCTCCTTGCTTTCAGTGTTTGGAGCACTCAGTGTGTAGTTCTGCTTGGTCATTTGAAGAAAAGTGACATTTCCTTTAATGATTAAGCTGTGTTTCTGCTTCACTGTCACCAGTGACATTTAAGAATAATGTTGATTTGCTTTTTATTGCTGACTTTTTTTACTAGGACTATATGAAAAAGTCAAAGGACAAATCTTCCTGTTTATTTGCCTGGCACAGTCAACATTTAATAAAGATGTTCTTAAAAGTAAAAAGGAGGAGGAAGCCCAGCCCCACATGCCCCCCAAGCTAGACAAATGAAAGAACCATGCTTGTGTTCAGAAGTTTTTGCTCATAGCTCTTGGCCAGGCATAGAAAAAACCTGGTTTACCTACATAATAAAATGTTGGCATTTTCATGCCATTTAACTTTACAGAGTTTACAAATGTTATCCAGGCATTTTGAATGGAATTTTATTGGCGTCATGCAGGCCAAGCTAGTGGTGCTTCCACATCTGTTCAGTTAAAGCAATGCACTTGTTGAAGTATCTGGGCTACTGTAACGGCAGTGTGTCTGCATGTGTTCAGCCAGGCCTGCTGGTGAAGTCTCTTGTCTGCTCTACAAGCAGTTTGGTAGGACAAAGCACGTCTTGCTGCTTTTATCTTGTTCCTTCAGTAAATCTCATTGTTAATGGTTTTACCTGACCATAATGCCACTCATAGTTCAGAACATCACAAGACAGTAGGAAAACTTGACTCTAAGGTGTGAAAAAGTTTCTTCTCTTTCAGCATTAGTGCTGCCTCTCACAGCATGAATTTTAATCCTGCTATGAAATTAAAACCTAGGATGTTTTTATATATAAAGCTTACCTGATGAGGATATTAATAATTTGGTAATAGACCTGCCAGTCTTTCAGGCATCTGAAGTAAGCAGAAGCTCAGAAGCAAAGAGCTGTGTATAAACATGCTATCGCACAAGGAATTTTGCTCTCTTGCTGCACTTGTAGATTGTTGGTTAGTTGCTTGGCAGTTCCTTGCTGGTTCCTTTATGCTGTTGTCAGGATCTATTCCATAGCAGTGTCCCTTTCTTAGCCTGTCTGATCCTCTTTATTCTGAGTCATTACACTGCATTTAAAACCCAAACCAAGCCAGCAGTAATGTTAGGAAAGAATGTATGAATTTTGCAAGGTTCAGATATTGTAATGTGGGAAATTGGAGAAGAGGACAATGTTTCATGAGCGGTCACTTATAATATGTACACTGTCATGCAAGTACATATGTATATTGTCATATGCCTATACACGTGGCACATGTTCTCACACAGATATTCTCAGGGAGGTGTGTTGCAAGGTGTGCCTGTTGCTAGGTACTTGTTTCTGATGCTGTAACAAGTACAGAGGCAAATGGCAGCTCTGTTACGAACCTGCATTTCCTGACCGAGCTGTTGAAGGTGGAAGCTGAACTGTTGCAGGAAGTAGTGCTGTTTGAAATCACTTAACTGCACTGCATAACATTTGAAACAAGGGAGTTCTGCATTTTAGCCCGTATTTAAAAGATGGACCCAGCACAAACAGTAAATCATTAAAGATAAATTGCATAATACTGTGGAGCCTTTTGAGTGAAAGGTTTGTGTAGAGGTCCTACCAGTTGCAGTCCAGCCACGGCATCCTAACTGCAGAGGTAAATTGTCATTCAGCAGTGAGCATTTACCTGGAGTAACCAAAGATCCCTCTCGGGGTGGGGCTGAGCAATGTTATGCAGAAAAGAAGACATTGTGTAAAACATTAAAACTGTGTTACACATGAAAGAAAAATCAGTTGACCAACTTTTTTTTGTGTGTGCATTAAGCCAAAGTATCTGAAAACAGTCACAGCTTCCTGAGTAATATTTTCATAAAATTTGACAAATTTTCAGTCTTATTTTATTAGAGTTTTTTGAGGGTTGTGGTTTTGGGGGAAGGAGGGATAGGATGCTTGCCATGATTTTGCTTTGGTGCTCTCCTAAAGCTGAAAATAGCTGACTCAATATCAGCAGAACCAAACAAAAAAAACAATGAACAAACCCAAGACCTGAATGTGTAACTTTTAAGGTCTGTGGGTTTTTTGCTAACTTTTATAATATTTAAGTAGGTTTGGATAAATAATAAATACCTTTTTCAGTATGAGAGGGAAGAAAAAAATTACTAATTGAGGGTGATATGGTTTGGATTTTTAGGTTTTGCCTTTTACCTTAATTTTCTGTTTCACTAATCCAAATCCTTTATGTCATAGCTGAAATATTATTTAAAATTAAGGCATTGACTTGCACTTTAATGTTAAAAAACAGTTTATTTGTTGAGAGGTGGCTGATGATTGGAATGCTTCAGAGGGTTTTTGTAAAGCAAAGGAATTTTCTTTCTAATATAGGAAGGAGGGGAGAAAAGGTACTTTCAATCATAACCTTTACCAAAGCCAGACATTTTAAAGATGATAGAGTTGTGCATGCATAGAAGATAACTTGTTTATTTATATTTGTATGCTGGATGTTATTTGATCCTTAGTGCTGGAAGTAGCAGGGCAATACTATTTTGTACATCTCCTCTGGCCTAGATTGACCTGTATTTACAACTTCATGGAAAATTAAATGCGTTTAAAAATGAGGCCAGTCACTGGTCTTTTTCTTTGTAGATCCTCATGTACTTAACCTTATGATGCAGTTCAAACAATTAATATAGGTAACAGTGCAGAGGGGGAAGTGGAAAAAACTACTGTTTTACAAATATGTGCAGGTTGGAAATGAAATCATATTAATTGAGATTTTTCTGTGCACAGTCTGTGAACAACAGTTTACCCTTTATGTATTATGTGGCAGAGGAAGGGTGGGAGAAACAACTCTTTCTAAATGGAAGCTCTGATTCTGTCTGAAAAAAACAAAAGAAATGCAAATTTAATTATTCAAAAATTACATACAGCTCTTCTGATGAAATAAGATAACATCAGTGTCTCTTTGTGATGCTTTAGTGTAAACTGATAGACACAGACCTAGTACTGTCATACAGCCATTTCACAGAATGATCTATAATTACAGCTAATATAGCCATCACAGAAGTACTAAACTCTGTACCAAGCCAGATGTATATGAAGGCAGAATTTGTTTTCTTGAACTGAAAGATCCTTTGAAGCAGCTCCTACATCCCCTTTGCTCAGGAATATGTTTGACTCATAGAATCACAGAATAGCCTAGGTAAAAGGTAATTGACTCCACCCCCCCCTGCCACAGACAGGTTGATCAAAGCCCCATCCAACGTGGCCGTGGACGCATCCAGCGATGGGAGGTTCACAGCTTCTCTGGGCAGCCGGTTCCAAGCCTCACTGATGCAAGGATTGTTCCCTTTTAATGCATAAGGGATAAATAAACTTGTGAGTCTGTACTAAGAGGTGACAAAAATTATGTAGATTTTTATGTTCCTTCTCCTTTTCCACATCATAGTAATATCTTTTACAGAAAATATGCCTTAGAGTTGCATGACTAGTAGAGTGCATCCAGTATTTTGTAATTAAGTCATAAAATAATTATGTTACTGCAAGATGGGAAATGGAGGAGGCCTCCAACAGTGAATTGCTGGTTCATAGTCTTGCAACAGTGGTTTTCTGTGTGGCAGTCTCACCAAGGCTGTGGGAGGATGGTGCCTAGGTCACGTTGTCTCCTCTTGCAGACTTCATCTGCATGCAGAGTTGTGCTTCTCTGTGACTGTCATTGCTAGTCTGCAGTAGTTTGACTCTGCGTTAATTGTGGGTTTAAATATATATATATATATATAT
>NW_008670666.1:0-1858 GCF_000695815.1 Acanthisitta chloris | reverse complement strand
ACCTTGATGGTTCTGTGATTCTGTGATCTATTTCCACTGGTGAACCTCTCTGTTGCCTTATTTCAGCTTCCTGCTTACCCATGAACACTGCAATAAACCACAGATTTATACTACAGCTTACTGTTTTAAACTTTTTACCTTTCAACCTAACCAAAAATTATTGCTACATCTGCTAACATTGCCCTAAGCTAAGGAATGGTGTAAGCACATGGACTGCGTGGAGCTGTGTGATGAGCACCAGGATCTCTCCTTGCTCAATAACCACTGAGAGGAGGAGCTGCAGTTTGTCACCAAGCAGCATTAATAACTGTTGAAGCTGATTTTGCTAAAACACTGAACCAAGTCAGCAGTTCTTGAGTGGAAAATTGAAAATTCACGCTTGGAGATCTCTTTGCACTTGGACCTATAAAGAAGTCACTTGCTTCCCTGGGCTGGAAGGGGTGAAAATTTAGGTGCACAGACTCCACATAATGCTAGTAGGTTTTCATTAGCATTTCTGAGGCCAGACACATGATTCTGGTGAGTTTTCTGATCTTACTTTACTCAAAATAAAGTTAAGTCCAGCAGGTACTACCGTGCTTTTTCCTACCCCTGACAAAAGCATCATCTCATGGAAACACCACACTGTGAGAGTTACATGGATTCCAAAACAAAATAATGACTCTGCAAAGTCACACTGACTTTCTACAGAATAATTTAGCTAAGGCCCTTGCACACAACTAATATCCATCTCCTGTGCCATTGTATTGAAATATTGCTCACCATTTTGTCCATATTTCAGATTCAAAACAGACACTGCTTGGAGGGACAGAAACACTTGGGGGTAAAGAAAGAAATCCCTTTGAATCATACCATAGAATCATAGAATTTAGGGATTGGAATGGAGCTGAGAGCTGACCCAGCCCCAAGCCCTGCCCTGGGCAGGGACACCTCCCAGCAGAGCAGGTTGCTCAAGGCTCATCCAACCTGGCTGTGAACACTGCCAGGGTTGGGGCAGCCACAGCCTCCCTGGGCACCCTGGGACAGGGTCTCACCACCACAACAGGCAAAACTTCTGCCTAATGGAGAGCTGATTTTTAATAACTTAACATGACTTGGTTTCCTTTGCATTAGGCTCATTTCCTAAGTAAAATATGATGAACTACCTTAGTTAAAGAAATGAGGTAAAAACCCTATGGGTTGAGGTGTAACTTTCCAGCAGAGTGAAGTCCAGTTCTGCAATACATCCTGCATTATTCATAGTATTTGGCTACATTTACAAGATTTTGCAGTTTTGTTTGCTGGGAAATCAGCAACATAAACGCAAGAAAAGAAATACATCATGATAACTTAGAGTACAGTCAGGAAACCACAGCTGATACTGAATATTCTTAGGCTACAAGATATTTCTTGACCAATGCTAACGGTCTAAAGTATGCAGGAAGGGAAATAAGCATCAGAAAGTGTAGAAAATAAATTAAAAACTGAGAAGTAATTGCTTACAGAAGTTTCCTAAGCTAATTAAGACCCAACACATATTGAAGAATAACTGCTACATTTTCAGCAAGCCACTGAAACCATCTCCTTTGCCCTAACAGCACAAGAAATACCCAGTATAAACTCCTCACTTGCTCATTACTTAGAAGGAAATTTCATGCTCTTGGGCTGTAAAATTGGATGAAAATTCTTCCAAGAAACGCACACTGCGAGCTCCAGCGGTGGCTTTCACACAGCCATCCACTCAGGATGCTAATCCAACACACAGAGAAGCTGCAAATGAGACTTTGCCTGGATGAATATGCATGTTTTGCAAGCACTGGATGTCAATCAGTAGCTCAGGACTAAGGAGGAGGAGCTGGGGGGGAGTGTGGATCTGCTG
>NW_008670665.1:0-2065 GCF_000695815.1 Acanthisitta chloris | reverse complement strand
CTGTGTGGTTCTTGGCTGCTGCCGGGGGTGAAACCACAACAACAGTCTAGCTTGATGGACTGATCTGAATCCTGGTTCATCAGCTCTACTGGTGTACACAGACTCAAAGTGATACCAAATAGAACATAGTTTTTCAATTTCAAGTGTCTTAAATTTCTCAAGCAGACAGCAAAGGTCTGCTTTTCCCTGAACAAAAAAAAGAAAAGTTATTTCGATGATATCATATGTAATCTTAATAATGTCAAAAAAGAGTGTTGGTGCAGTTGGAGAGTCAAACTAGAAATGCACAATCCTATCTTTTCTATTAAAAAAACCCCAACATACTTATTCAGCTCTGCTACCAATCAACAGAATAACTTCATTCAAAAAACCCCAAGAATCCACTGATGTTGAGAACCAGGTTTCCAGGGTATCATGCCATGGAGGTTTTGTTTGTTTAGCTACTAAAGGAACTTGGTATCAATGCCACTCTCCTTAGCTAGTGTGTCTATGGGGAAATAAAGAAGAAGCAAATCTTTCCTTAGCCTGAACACAAAGACCTTTCAGCAGGTCTAGAAGAGAAAGCAAGGATAACTGTAATGCTGAGAGGCATTTATTTTCCCTCCCCCTCCTTCATGGCAGAAGAACAGTGTAACATACAGAAGGAATGAGAACATGACAGCACTTTGTGAAAGGGAAGGAAGGGGAAGAAAAACAGCATGATGGGAATGGTACCTGCTTTTCTCAGGTTAGTAATGGATTACAGTTCCTTGTACTGGATAAAAGGTGCTACAGCAACATTTGATTAAGTACTGATCCCATATAAAACCAATTATAACAATTACATTTGTTCAAGAAGTTTAAGAGATTAATTTTTCAACAAGAAGTTTTAAAATCATTGCCTATTCTCTTGAAAGCATGAAAAGTTGCATGAAATCAAAACACCAGTGCAAACTTGTTAATGTGGTATAATTACCTGAGAGACATCATCACTGTACACCCAGCTGTCAATCAGGTGTGGGCAGTCAGATAGTAGAGAGGCTTGGTATTAATTACCAGAAAGTCATAGCCCTACAATGTCTGCAACATTTACCAGCCGTGTCACTTGTCATCGAGTTCCAGCCCAAAGAATGTGACATTCATTTTTTTAGCCTATATAATTCTGACACATATAGTAGAAGAGTATACGATACCATGCACGTTTAGGAGGTTCCAGGATAAAGAATAGCACTGCAAAATACTGGCACCCAGCTCTTGTAAAAGGATTCTTAAGACTACATGTCAGTGTTGGGAAGAAAGAGGCTTATGTGTTTACCTGATTTTAAGTGCTTTGATCACTTCTAACATCTGTAGATACTCGGCTGCTTTCCAAACATCATTCGCTTCTTCCTCACCTTGGACCATTAGTTTTGCTGTATAGGTGAACTCAATTAGGTGACGAAATGCCATGTTACTTACACCTGTTTAGAAGCAAGAAAAACAGCCTCTTTCAGCAATTCCTCAGTCATGCACACTTGCCTGCTCACAGTACTCCAACAGCCAGTTTCATGAACATGCCACCCTTGAAAGGCTCACATTGGAATAAAAAGTCTACTATAGAAACACATGAATCTGGAACAACTACAGAGTCATTCCATGACAAAGATAAAAAGAAGGATAAGATGGACAAAAAGCTACTTGTATAGAGTAATAAAAAGTACAAATTTAAACATAAAAATATGATATATCTCTCTCTCAAGAGATCTCTGAGCAGCAAGTTACCAGAAGCTGAATTGCTCCAGGAAATTGTTCTTTGCCTACCAGGCAGGTATTGCTCCACATCTATCCTGTTCTTGCACCCCACCCAAGGTATCTTTTCATTTTTAATTTTTCTTAAGGGGAGATTTTTTTTTCCAGTGGCAATAGTTACCTGTACTAATTTTGGTTGGGACAGAGTTAAATTTCTTCATAGTAGCTAGCATGGGGCTATGTTTTGGATTTGTGCTGAATCATAGAATCACAGAATGGTTTGGGTTGGAAGAAACATTAAAGATCATTGCATGCCAACCCCCTGCCCTGGGCATGATAACATGGGATAAAATGTTTC
>NW_008670664.1:0-578 GCF_000695815.1 Acanthisitta chloris | reverse complement strand
CCGGGCAGGGAGGTCGACCCTCGGTTCCTGTGTCCCCCCTCGGGTTGGGAGGGTCCCCCAGACCCCTCGGGGTGACTCTTGCTCTTGTGGGCCGTGACGTTGTCCTTCTTCTCGAAGCGTTTGCCGCAGAGGTCGCAGGGGAACTGGTAGAAGGAGTCGGCGTCGTGTTTCCTCATGTGCCAGTTCAGAGAAGCTTTTTGGCGACAGGTGAAGCCGCAGATCTCACACCTGAGGGACACGGAACAGGATTCCAGGGCAGGTGACTCATCCCAGGGACCAGCCCTGGTTGAGCCAAGCTGTGCCTTTCTCTGGTGCCAGCTCGTTAACCTGCTCCTAACGAATCTCGTGATCCGGAGCCACCGGAGCAGCCAAATGTTGGGAAATGCCCAACCTGACCTTTGGCTGCTCCCGGCAGGGAAATCCCAGGAGCTGAGGAGCTGATTTGGGGGGGAAAGGGTGGGAAAAGGTTCTGATGCCAAGTGGAGCCACTTCCACTCACAGGGACAGGACTGGGATGGGACTGGGACTTACTGGAGAGAAGGTGATGGGAGTGGGACCTACTGGAGGGGCAGTGATGG
>NW_008670663.1:0-15178 GCF_000695815.1 Acanthisitta chloris | reverse complement strand
TATATACAACCTATAAACTTTGGAAATGTACAACCTATAAAATTTCAAAGCAAATGATCTCCTTGCAGACTGCCAAAAAATGCTAACCGTAAAAAACAGATTTGATAAGCTTCAAGTAATTATTATTAGCATAGCATCTATTATGGCACTTTTAACAATGTAAAAGCTGCTGTTACATGGTCCTTAAATTCACCCTCGGTCCTGTGTGCCAGGTCTCTGGTGCTGCTTAGGGGAGAAGCAATGGTGTTGTATTCCATTCTTGAGCAGCTGTTGATTTGCTCTAGGAGGAGTGGGGAAAGGGGAGGAATTATTGAGGACACAAGCAACTCATGGCTACAACAGGGTGAAAATCTGCCAGATTGTCCAACCAAACTTCTGTAGCTCTAATGAGCATATCTGATGAACCTGGTCAGAAGAGAAGTGCAAGACTTGTATTGGGGAATTCTATTAGATTTTCAAGCTTTGGCTCTGTTAGTCCATTCAACTCGATCCCAGTAACGAGTTAGTCTTGGTGAACATCACATTTAAGGTTACATCATCTTGAGTTAAGGTATCAGGAACTTCAAGGTCATTGGAAGCTTAGTGCCCCCAAAACACATCAGCCATATGTCCTGGGTTGCAATGGTATGTATTCTATTTTCGTCTCCACAAGCTGTTAAAGAAGGTGGGGCAGTGATCCTTATCACCATGTCCCTGATGGCTCCCTCAGGGGGCTGTCTCTGATTAATGGGCTGCCAAGGACCCATACACGACACATCCGCCCAGTGATCCTTATCGCCTTGTCCCATTGTGAGGTGACTCACCCCAGGGGTGGGGAGCCAAACATGCTCACAGGGATATAAGCCGGGGTTTGGACCAGCACAGGTAGCCCTTTGCCTGCTGGATTCCCAGAGGACAAGAGCTGCTGCTGGACCTTCAGGAGAGGAGCAGATCTGCGGGATCACTGCTCCAACAAAGCCATTGCTCCAGGAGGACTGCAGCTACCATTTTAATCGGACTGACAGGGTGTCAGGTTACTTTCTGACTCTGTCAGGTTATTTTTGTACTGTTGCATTTGTTGTTGTTTTAGTTGTGTTGTTCATATTAAATTGTACTTCTGACTTGGAGTCTCTCACTGGTTTGCTTTCAAACCAGCGCACCATATTCCTCAGTTTTCATAGAATCATAGAATTTTAGGGGTTGGAATGGACCTTATAGAGCACCTAGTCCCAACACCCTGCCATGGGCAGGGACACCTCCCACTCGATCAGGCTGCTCAAGACTTCATCCAACCTGGCTTTGGTTTTGCTGAGTCAATGCACAGGCCCTGGCTGTAAGGAGAGCAGTGGTCCCTCAGAAAGCTTCCAGCTTATCTACAGCTCTCCCAGTCAAATTTGCAATTTAAAAATACACATAGGCTTAGAGTCTCAAGGTGGCAAAGACAAAAGAATGACAATTATTATACAGCTGTTACAACCTACCAGCAGTTTATCTCAGTCTCAGGGACAGACGTGATACTTGACATATTATAGTGTTTTATACAAATATATATATGTGTAGTGTTACAGTTACTTCACTACACTCAGCAACTGGCATTGCATCCATTAAGTCTCTGTGACCTGTTTGCCAACTTAAGTTCTTGCTTCCCCAAAATCTGAATAACATAATCACTGCTCAGTCAGTGGAGGTAGAAAACCTACACTTCTAATGTGCTAAAATAATAGTGGTTAGGAAGTTCTCCTCTTACTAACAACTTTATAAAGCAATAACAGGGAGAGTCAGCGTAGTCCACTGCACAACAAGAAAAGAAAGAGATACTCAAACCACTCTTCAGGAATGTACATGGCCAGTTGCAAATAGCCCTGGACAACTCTTCTCTGGTATTGTGGTCACTCTTCTGAAAGTGCAGATATTAATCTTCATTAGTCATTTAGAAAATATGGTATACTTATTTCTGTACCTCTTTTTGTATGGTATCCAACATCAGTAAATAAATAGATAAAGTAGGTCTCCAGTAAATATAAACTCTGTCTGTAAAACAGAATTAAAAAATCTGAGGTTCAGTCTTCCACTCTGAATAGGTTAATGGTTCTAAAATTTAGCCGTGCATTTACTACTGTCATTCCTGATGCCCATGAATGTGTAGTATTTGCTGATTATTTTGCAAGTATCTCTCTTGCTTCTTTTTTCTCCTTTTTGTCACATCAGAACATACCTCATCTGAACTTCTATGGTCTAATTCTTACCTGGTTAGTTAGCAGAAATTTCCTCTGCCTCAGCTACATAACATCTCTGATATTTCTTCAGATGAAGAAACCAAAGCTTATGTGAAAATAATTCAATTTACTGTTCAATAAAAGGATTCCGAAATTACCCTTTCATTAAATAAGCATATCATGTCACACTCAAGTTAGCAAGGGATTTAATGCCTTCTCATGTGAGCTCATACAGAATCATTACCTTATGATGCCTTAGTTTTTTTATACAGCAACATTGCTTGTCTTTGCCAACATCAAAAAGAGAGAAGGATTTAAAATGAGATCTTTTAAAAAATATTAAATGGCTTTCATGAGGTGAATTATCTTTGTTAGCCTGGAGAAAGAAAGGTAAACAAAACTGGTTCCAGTCACACTACACCAAACAGAAATTTTAGCTGAAACAGAATATTTTATTAAAGCTACATGTTGACTTTAATCTCTTTAGTGCACCCACAAACATGATTGTATTTTTGAACATAGAGTGTGCATGGTCACCTGTAAGGAGAAACATGGCTTTGAGATTACCCCAGATTTAACAAAAGAATGGATGGTTCTGGTTCTTGGTGTGCTGGTGTGTCACAACCAGTTCAGGGTGGCTACCATGTCCCTGCTGGGTCATCACTGTGAGGCACGAGACTGGGAGGTTACTCAGGAACACTGATTGTGATGGGCAGTAAACAATGGAGGGGAGGCGAGTTTCTTGCTCGAAGATCCTAGTGGAATTCCTAGCATATAGTCCTTCACAGTGAAGCTCTAGGGTAGTCAATTCCAATTGTGCTTGAAAAATCACTTACAGTGATGCTTTTTACATCGGTCCTTCAAAATTTGAGGTATCTCCATGACTTTTGACCTCAATAAGATTTGGTGTATGACTTAGACCAAATGGTCATTCATGTTTTATAATGCAAGATTTGGTGAGTACTGTGGATGAAAACTGGGCTCTGTGTGTGTTAATTACAGAATATTCCATGTGAATAGGGAGAAACCCACCAGATATATTTTTGTGACTGTTTTTATAACAATATAATAAGCAGTTACCTTCACCTTTCTGTCGTAGATTCTGAAAAACACGAGTGACATTGTTACGTGATTAAGCATTAATGCATTTTATGCAAATTGGATTCCAGAATTGTTTCCACAGAACAGTCACCAAACTCTTAGATGTTACAATGTACCTTCCAATGTGATTCTTCCAACTAATTAGTGCAAAAGATTTAGCTTTAATAGTCGTGTTAGCTTAAATGCTCTGTGGTAATTTATAATGAGAGACAGGAACATTCTGCCTGGTGAGAGAGAAGTGAAAAACTTCAGTTGCTTATAGCTTTGCCAAATAGCACAAATATGTAGTTTGATGTTTTCTATTTGGACAGTGTCCCTTAGCTTGGTCTTCTAAGCAAAAAGGGGCAATTTCTCTTTTTTTTTTTTTTTTTTGAACATGGGCATGAAAATGTTTCTTCCTCTATTTTCTGCTCTTTCCTCTGAAACACGTTTTGGATGAGGAGGATTTTAGCAACTGGGGCCGTGGTGCTCTGTATGTCAGAGAAGCACTTCTTGCCATCTCTGGTTTTGCCATCTTAGTTTGAATTTGCTTAAGTAAAAATTCAGCTTAGTTTTGCAGTGTGATAGAGTTATAATAACAGAGGATGGAGTGTGTGAGAACCAAATGTTAAGGCAGGAGGTCTCAAATTCTGGAAGTCTCTGAAAATGACAGAAATTTGATTGTTCTGGTAAATTTAATCTAGGTGATCACTTGTGCAATATTTATGAGAAGTTCATGTTTTACAGTAGTTTCAGATGTTAATTAGAACAACAGGGAACATCACTGAGGATGCTGTTGGCCTTCCAAAGTTTGAGGTAGGCAAAACTGACTGCAAATGTTAGAAGTTGGAGGTAAGTAGATGGAGAGAGAGTATTCACACTTGAAGCACGAGCAGGTCTGACTGGCCTTCAGCAGCCTAAAATCTGCACTAAAATGATTTCTCATTCTCCATAATGAGTTTCTCCCTAAGTCTTTGAAACTACTAGCTTGTTTGAGGATTATCTGTCCTGGCAAGAACAAAAACAAGATAAATGTTCTCTTTCCAAACCTGCCTCAAAACGCCTGTCAATATTTACTATATATTTATAACTTTATAACTTGACACAGTGAAGGATTGATGAGATCATTACAGTGGATTAGGATGACTCATTTCCCTGTCCTTCATGAATGCGTCAGCTGAGCTCTTTACCTCTCCTGGCTGCCCAAAGGAAAAACTCTGACATGTTCTGAGCAGGCTTCTAGAGAGCTGGAGGAAATCACCCTATTCTTTTACAGTCCCCAAAGATGTCCAAACGAGGTTTTTCAAATCTCACAAATTTTCTGTGATGCACTCAAGAGGTTTTTCATTCATCTTGCACAATTGAAAATAATGAGACTCCACAAACATCAGGAAATCTGTTTATGTCATTCACAATCTCTTACTTTCCACAGGCAAAACTCTTGGCATCAATAAAATCAGGCTTTGAGTTTTATTGATAACTCGTGCACAATCTTTCAGATCCTGTGGTAGAGTGAATGGTACCTTTTATATTCCAACCCTCTTCTAGGTTTCCTATGGCTAGTAGGATGAAAATAAGTTCCCATAGGTTTTCCAGCTGTGCTTCTTGGTAGCAGAATTATGCCTTATTTTTGCTGCTGTGGGAAATTCTTTCTTCTTTCTTATATTGTAGGTTTAGGAACATTCTAGTAGGGTTATGACCAGAGAGCAGACTAGAAATGCATAAGATGAGAAAGCACTATTTAAACCTACTGTGTGCCTGAACTCAGCTGATCTCTTTGTACATCCATCCTGTCCAAAGGCTGACTGTAGCAATTATTAATAAAAATAGATTAGGAAACAGTAAGGGATTAGTCCATGTCTACATGTTAATTTATGTTGTGCCACAAAAAAACCCCTATAGGGCATTGTGACCATACTTTGAACATGAGGGTAGGGTCCTCAACCTGGTCACCTGAAGGAAAAGCAGTTGCTGTAGACTTACATTGCATCTCAGAGCCAGATCTTTTCTTGTTCAGCCTTATGAATTGAAAAATTACTAATAACAAAACAGTTCTGTGGTTTGGTCCTTATCTAGTCTTGAGTCTTAGTTTTAGGATATTTGAATTGCCTGAAGGCTCTATTTGGCTATATAATCCCTTTAGGTTTGCTGATAAAGAATGGCCTGAAACAAATATGATCACTTTACTAAGGATCACAAGTTGTCTAAAACCAGATTTGCAGTAACAAAGTTGGAAAAGCAAAGAAAAAAATGTTGTGAGAAAGCTGTTAGAGACGTAGGAGTCTATTAAAAGCTGGAGAATACTTCTTATCTTTGTACGGGCTCACACACAGCAAAGATATGTTGGTAGTCTGACATTCCAGAGTAGCTGTGAATTGTCTGAATCACAGAGCTGCATCACAATGACTCATTCCCATTGCACACTGACATCCCTGCTGGGAAAGAACTGCTGTCTTTCCCTTGTAGCAATTTCAGTTAGCACATTTTTGTTTTCTCTTCCCAATGAAGCTTTTGTCCTAACAGACACATCTGAGCTTGCCTTCTTCAAGAAGACAGGCACTGTTCTGCAGGTACAGTGGGTCATTTATTTCTGCTTTGGAAGCAAGGATTCACACTTCCAAATGGAAAAGGAATATGAAATCCTATCTACTGTCTCTAGGGACTTTGCTATAACCGAAGTCCCTCCCATGTCAACACACACAAGGATAATACAAGCCCCAGATGCTTGTGTGTGCTTTTCCTTTGTATATGTAACATCTAAACCCTTTAGAATAAAGATGCTGATCCTTATAGAACAGGTTTGTTTGCAGCCACCAAAAGACAAGCCCTTCTGAAATAAGGTGATCAATCAGTGCTATGAAATCCATGTCTTCTGTTCCACACAGCTTGGAACTGTCCTGCCTGGGCTGAAATGGTACATACACTGTGTGTTTTGCCACCATACGTCAGTCCGAGAATGAACGAAGCAGGAATAGCACACAAAGAGTGGCTGCTTCACTAACCCTGTGTTATAATCTCTCTGGATGTCAATGAGTTATTGTGCTTTCAAGGCAGCTCTTCAAATTTTTGCTGGAGGTAGGGAGAAGGGAGCTCAGTACATCTTTTTTTTCCAGAAATCATGATTATCTCTCCCTCTCCCCAATTCTCATCATCTTCTATAACCTTGGTGACATAGTGGGTGATCTGTCCTTCCACAAAGTCATTAGAATTGTTGCTCACTGCATTTTTCACAAGGACTTTTCAGGTGAATGTTAGTATTACCGCCAAATTCTTGTCAGCACACTTGGGCTAAGAGCATATGACTTAATGTCTGGCAAAAGTCCTACAGGATTTGCTTCTAAAAATTGATAAGCCCGCAAAAATTGAGGAGAGATCAGGCCAAAGAGGCACAGTGAAGTGTCCTCCTGAATATAAAACATCCTTTCTTAGAACTTCCAAGGAATAGGTTTTGGGTCTCTGCTGATACCTGTGTCTTGATAATGTTCTCAGACCTTCTTGTCCAGGCTTGTTTGTGTTTTTTAACTTCATGAACCCATGCCTTTTCTTTTCTGGGAAACTGAAGATTAAGTTATTTTTTTCAAATGTTCCTTCGGAGTTGGCAGTAATTCCAAGGCTGAGCTCTAGGTTCATCATTCCCATGCTGGATGCTCATATGCCATTTCAATCATGAATGCAGTTAAATTTGCAAATCTGTTTAGCTAAGTCTTTCCCTTATTGCCAAATAATCCTTAATTAGAACTCATTTGTAAATTCTTTCACCAAGAGCTTTTTGTCATGGTGAAATGCATGTATACATTTATGCTTTGCATTTTAATGATTTTTTTTTAAGTTATACAAATCAAATATGATAACTTAAAATTTCCTCAAAGAAATTAACTAAGTGTGTCATCACAGGGTCACTTAGTGCTCAGAAACAAATAAGTTAAGATTTCTTGACCCTTAGGGATAGAAGGGTTTGTTTTGTTTTGCTATTTTTCTAGCAATGGATGAAAAGTTTGAGAACCAGGAAATTCTCTTGTATTTCTCAGCTTTATTTTTTCTGTTAATCTGTTATTCTCAATTTTTGCTCTCTTCTTTATGAACTAGCCTATGAAAAAAGAGTTATGCTGGTATTTAGTCAAAAAAGAGAAGTCTTACGGGAGCTCATGATAGTCTTCCCATGTGTAAAAGCTGCTATAAAGAGGACATACAGGATGTTCAGCACACACATTTGGGCTTTTGTGGTCTTCTGAGGGTAAGTGTTTTGTCTAAATGATCTCCTGACATCCTTGATCAAGGTTTTTCTTGTGATTTTGTCTCCTCTGAAGTTTTTCTCTGAACCTTAAATCACCATGCTATGGGAAGGTTGCATTCACAATGCAGTGCTTTGCAGTTGTACTGGTATAGAAATAACTTTCATCAGTACAAAGGTTTCCTGGTCTGCTCTGTTGAAGTGATAGTCAGGAAAAGGGAGGTGAGATCTTTCGTGGATGGCTGTGATCTGATAAATAAGCACGTGTGTTGTTAAAAACTATGTATTCCATTTGCAGTGCTGCTCAATCATGCTGTAATACATTTTAGTTTCATAATTTTAGACAAATGATTCAAAGCGTTTAGTCAAATGCTTCTCAAAGAAAACCCCAACAACAAAGAAAGAACTTTTCCTCCTCTTGTTCATCTGCTCTTGTGTTTTAGCTCATTATCTCAGTCCCCAGGCTGAACCCAGGAAAAGGCCCAAAACTAGTGCTAAGTCTCATTGTGGGAATGAGACCTGCACGACCTTAGAAAGACTAGTTAGGATTACAGCTTTGACTGGAAATACCTGCCACTCTTTTATGCTGTTTTTGTATTATTCAGTCTTAATGGCATTAGGTGTTTCATCATCTAAAACAATGCTTTATTACTTTTCTGTAAACCTAGAAATGTAAGCAACAACTGTGTGTTGCTTTCCTTCTTTTTTCATAGTTGAATTTAGTTTGCAGAGTCGACATTGAGACTAACTGGCATGGAGCCAGATTCTGATAGCATCACAGTGTGGTGCAGGTCAAGACTTAATTTAGCCTGGCTTCTAGTGTGGGTGGATTCTCCTCTAATGTCATCTCTTTGCTCCTGACATAGAATAATAGCTAGTTCTATTTACATCTCATTTTCAAGCCATGACATTTCTATGCTGGTACCAAAAGTCAAGAAAGGTACAGGATTAAGATAATGTCCTTGCTGTAGTTGAATTGTTTTTGGAAAAACAGAGGTAGGTGCTGGGGAGTTGATTTTCACCCCACTCTCTTAAAAAGAAGTAAATAAAGGCAAGATAAGGCTTGTATCTAGGTAGTGTAGCAATACATTCTCATTTATGTTGTGAAGGCCTCCAGTTTCTGACTTAATCTGCTGCAGGGATTTAACATGTGAAACCTGAGTTTTGCAGAGACTATAGGCCGTTGTTAGAAAAGTTACACCAAGCTTATTCTTGTAAGTAACATTGTATATTTTTGTTTGTTTGTTTTCAAACATGTTTTTCCCATCTTCTAGTTCTAGACCTTTCCTTGCAAAGGATTTTCTCCTTAAAGTCCTTCTTGACCAAGTAACAAAATGTATTTTCTCTCTCCTTTAAGAAGCCCTACTGTCCTCCATTTTTGGCAGCCAAGTTTCTGGTTTTTCCAGGTTTCAGTTATTTGGGTACTTTGCTGCTGGTTTTGTTTTGTAATACTTGTATTATCTTCTCCTTACTGTTTATTGGGATTTGAGCCTTATACACATGGGATCTTTAATCACCATTTTTTGGCATCTTAACATCTTGAATTAATTTAAGCAGATGAAAGAGATCAATAGGTAAGGTCTTAAATATTCTCGATAGCCAGATGCTCCTATATTTTGCATGCAGAAATCTTCCAACTGCTGTCACATTGACAAATGAACTGAGTTTTGAATGTGTCCCCTGTTTACTTTAATGGCTGAGTGTTCAGATATTCCAAAACCTATGTTCTGTCTCTGCATGCAAGTGCATAGGTCTAATCACAGGGAAGAATAATTTTTATTGGTTTATTATATTATATAGTGCATATCTGATTTAGTGCCCTCAACTAGTTAATTTTAAAACATTTGTAAGTAACTTCTGACTTAGATTTCAAATGCAGCATCTTTTAACTGCTTCAGATATGCACAGGAGACACTTGGGAAGGAAAGAGGAAAAGCTTATTTCAGTAGCTGCCTTTGAACTCTGAAACTGAAAATGTAATTCTTTGTCCCCTGTGTTCCCCAGCATTATTTGTTGAATTTGCTATAAAGTCACTATAAATCAAAACTGTCTCACCTTGGCATGCATACAGACATTTCAGTTGGCCTTAGATATTATTGCACTATTCCAACCCTTGTAAAGAAACCTAAAGAAATCTATAGCAGTTCCTGTGTTCTTTGCTAGTATTTATGGTAATAACTTGTATCAAAATGCCTACTCTGTCCTGCTGTAGGAAGGTCCCACACTCAGAATTCACAGAGTACCTTTGTACAAAGCCTGGTGATTGTTGACACCTTCAAGATGGTAATACAGCATATGGAAGCAAAATTTAAAAGACATTATGAACTATGTTATTATCAGACTACCAGAACAATAGTTGTAAAACTCAATACATTAGATATGATAAAGATTTTTTTATTGCTTAATGACTTAAAAGTACAAAAAGAGGTAAATCCCACAGGTCTAAGCATAGCCAAAATCTCTGTGAACATGTAATTTGGAAAGATGCCATTTAACCTCCGGGAAAAAAATCCTGCCAGAAGCTTGGACTAAGTGTGTTCAGACTCACTGCCTAAATAAATAGACCTCACAGACTACTGGATGATGACAATACATAAAAATGTATGAACAAATCCTAATAATGGGATAATGCTAACATCTTAGTCCTACATCCGATTGAAAACAAACAGGACACTTTACATAAGGGAGTAGAAAGAAACTATCCAACCCCTTTAGTACTGCCCTTACTAGCCTGATTTCCTAGGGAAAACAGATCTATGCAGTCTCGTCTTGCTGACATTTAATCCATTCAGAGCGCACTGGCATTGTGCAGTCTAACTTAAACAGTGGCTTAACTTGTCTCTAAGATGATGAAGTTTTTTCTAGGTTAGGGAAAAAGCTGGATAGATAAGAAGAGAAAGAGTGCTCATGTAATAGAGCATTTCTAATTTTTCCTATTTGTAGACATATTTTTTTGAATAGAAAACATTTCAGTAATGTTTTTTTAAGCTCACATAAATGAAGGGCAAGGTCCTTTCTTTCTGAATTTGCAAAGCTGTGTTGTTGTTTGTTAATATTAGGGCAATGCCTCTCATAGACCCTGATGTGCTACTCACTATACAAACTCAGCATAAGAGGTTTGTCAGTTTCCAGAGAAGTATCAGTCTGAATTCAGTACTGCAATCAAACTGCTTTGCTTACCCATTGCCTGGGAAGTAATTTTTCTAATTTTTAATGACTCATATTAAAATAGGGCCTAGATGTCTTAATCACAGCACAAGAATGGGGTAAGAATCCTTGCTACAGGACTGGCTGTTCCTTAGGGCCAATGAGCTGGGGTTGGGGAAGCACACAGCTGGCAGGGCAGGGTGCCCACCAGCCAAGGCAGACCCATAGTCAGGCTCAGCTGAGTCTAGATTATCACACAAGCTCACAGTGATAAGGCAGGCCCAAGATCCAGCCAGCCCAGAGGTTAGGTTCAACAGGGTCTATGGCTACAGCAGCACTGGAAACCAATACTCTAACAGCCTAGTTCAGGCAGAGACTGAAGGCCCTAGGCTGGGCTTATATAGAGCTCCTGGTCCATGGGAAGAGTTCTGTGTTCCCAGGTAAGGCTGGTCAGGCTCGTTAAGGCCTTTTAGTGCACCAGAGGTCCTGACAAGAACTCTTCCAGTGTATAAGAAAGGATGATAAAGTTGTTATAAGATGTGCTTAGAAATTATATGGAGAGCTAATGGAGTAAAAGGCAGATTTTTCCCATCTTTTCCTAAGTCAGCTGTGTGAACAGCTGCATCCTGTCGGATTTTATCTTTTTAATGAAAAGATCTGAATGCTACCTAAATAAGGGAAATTTGCTGCAAACCCTTCATGTATGTTGCAGGAGCTGTCATGGGAGATAGTGGAAAAAGATGAGTAAAAGAGTGCTGAGAAGTGGCATTGCAGACAAGCCTGGAAGGGTTTTGTTTTAGTTTGTCCATAATGCATTGTGAAAGATAGCATCAATGTGTTTGTGGAGGAAAGGGTAAACAGGCAATGGAAATGGCTGTTGCTAGCTGAGTGAGGGATCAACCTATATCATATTACATACATGTGTATTAAAAGCTCTAGGATCTTATTCAGTGGGTGATGAATAAGGGGAGAGGATGGACATATGAAAGGCCTGATACATTATCATTACTGACAAGGAAAATAATTATTAATGGCAGCATTTTATGCTGAGAGTCATGTTTGGAAAGAACCACCTGGTAAGTTGTGGCAGCACTGCAGGTAGAGGTTAGGCATCTGGACAAGGTTAAGCATCTGGACAAGAGGTTCAGTGGTTGACTAAAACTCCTTTTAAGTCTGCTTTGTTTCTTTAGAGTGCAAGAGAATTTTCCAAGCAAATGAAACATCATCTGTGTTCTTTCCTCCCCCACACAATTTGCACCGTTTTCCCCCAAACACCTCTTGTTTGTCTTGGAATAAAGAGCATTTCAGCCTCATAGCTCAAATAGAGGGCAGAGGGTGCCCTTGCAGAATTTCAATAAGATATCAGCATGTTGTCACCTGTAAGTGCAGTGGTTAGAGCAGTTCTGCAGTGCAGTCAGTGGGCTGTCAGAGGAAAGAAATTTTACTTGAGCGAATGCTGCATAGAATAATTTTGCAAATTGCTTCATGTTATTCTTTGGCTTACTGCAGTGCACCTGGCAGAAAATTATTAGAGTGAGACACATATGCACACAAGAGTTTAAAAAAAAAGTAATTGGTTTCTGCATGTAGTAGGTTGAGGGAATTAGAGGGAATTTAATATATCCATAACTGACAAGTTTAATTTGTCAGCTTTTAGCATAGCATTAGAGGATAATGGGCCTCAGTATGAATTTAAAAAACATACTATCTTTATCAACATCAAGGAGTACAAAAGTTTGAATACTCAGTTTTCTTGAAGTTAATATAGCATTAACAGCTGCAGTCTGTTCCTACATTGAATGCAATATGGAGAACGTGTACATACATTTCCCTTTTCTGTTTCTGTTGTCCTTAGCATTTAAACATGACTTTAATATTGCTCAGGTGAATCATTGTTTCAAGTACAGAATTCCATTTCACATTTTCTTCTTTAAAGGAGCAGAAAAGTGAAGAGCTTGAAAAATAATTCAGACAGAACACATTTAGGACGTCAGTTTAGGAAAAAATGGTGAAGTTTTTACTGTTAACCTAGAAAATACCATATGAGTTAAGATAATTGGGTGTCCAAACACAAGGTAAGTACTAAACAATGCTTAAATAGCCTGGAATGGAGCCTCACATTACCAGAAGAGACCCTTTTTTGGAAAAACAGAGTCAAGTTTTGCATGAACAAGGACTATATAGAAGGGAAAGAACAATGCAAACGTTGAAAAAGTTGATAGTTTTTGCAATGAGAGTGAGAGAAGTGAATAGGAAAAAATCTATGAATTGATAAAGGAGTCACCCAGGGAAACAACACTTGAGAACATAGAGTTTGAGTTTAAAATGTTTTAGTGAGAGGAATTCATACTTGAGTCAATTTTTTTTTGGATCTGATTCTGAGTCTCTTGAGAGTCAGCAGTAAAGATTCTTTTTGGAAGTTATACACCCAGATCCTGACTGATTGCCACCAAGGGTTGTCTTCATTTAAGGTCATATCTCCTGAGATGCCAGTGAACCAGTCTGCAGCTACAGATAATCCAAAGCACTTGATATTGCACATTAATCTATGTCCTTTCTCCTGTATCAGTATTGACAAATTAATGAACCTTACCAAGTCTCACCAGAAGGAAAGACTATGTCACACCTGTCAGAATAAAGCAGCATTATTGTATTTGATTTTGGTTCTCTGTCAAGATCAGTGGGCTCACCCAGGTACCACTACGGAAATACAATCTCCCGTTATGAAGGGTAAGAACAGAAAGAAAGGGGGAAAATAAGATTTGTTGTCCCTGAAGTGGTTGGTTTTTATTTTGATAGGTCATGGGGGAGGCAATAGGATTCCTGGACAGTATTCAGGTGTATGGGAACAGAAAGATTTGTTTGTTTTCTGTGTGTACTCGTGAGCTTTACTGATGATGTTTATTTGGGGTTTTGTTTTGGTTTGTTTTCTTGTACTATATACTAATGTTTTCCTGGTGCAAGGGCACGTTACCCCAAAAATGTATTTCAGAGCAGATCTAATGGAATTTAAAATTGGTGAGTAGTCGAGCTGAATGAAAATGAATAAACACATGAAGAAATCCTTCTCCACTGAAGGATTAGGTTGAATTCACCAAGAAACTGTCACGTTGTAATAAATCAAGTTACTTTAAGGATCTATAAAAATAGATAAATAGAGTTATTTTTTTTAACAGAGAAGAAAAGTGACAGTTATAGGGTAAGTGTGAAAATTAGCAGGGTAGAAGAATGGAGGCTTTACTTGGAATGAGCAGCTCAGCTGGCCAAACAGCTCACTGCCTCTGAAAGAGGACTCAGCATCCTGCCCTTGCTTCCATCTGCACTGCCCTGTCTGTTCCTTGGAGTCTGCAGTTCCTGACAGGCTCCTCTCTGTACAAGCAGTTTTTTGTCAGGTTGAGGCCAACACTGTCACAGTGATGGCAGTGGTCAGGCGAGCACCAGAGCTCAGCTGGCAGCTCAGCTGTAGGAGTGCAGCTCTGAAGTGCTGGAGACCATCCCCAGTGGTGCAGCAGAGATCTCTTAGTTCAAGTCATGACATCTCACACGGCTGTGTGCTGTGCTTTAGGATGAAATGGGTAATTAAAGCATTTGTTTTAACCATTGTGCTTAACCATTTTACAGAAATAAGCTGCCCCAATAAAATTGCTTCTCCTTGGGAGTCAGGTCTTGAATTTGAACGTGAAATGAAACAATTAACCCTTATTTTAAGCGTTAGTTCTCTTTTGCCCAAGCTAGGTGTTCTGCATGCTGGCATTTGTTTCTTTGGGGTGTCTAATTTCTAAGCACAGATATAAAAGTCTTATGTGCACAAACCTGGCTTAAAAGGAGCTGATTGGGAAGCTGATAGAGCTGCAGTCCTGGGAGAGCCATTTTAAGAGATGGATAAATGCTGAGAGGATGTCCAGCTTTCTATTTTATCTGTACAGGAGATAGATGTTTTGAAAGGGACTTGCTTCTTTCATTGCAGCTGCTCTGTGTGGGCTGTCACACACCTCTGATGAGATCAGCTGCATGCAAAGAGAACTGCTCACCCAGCAGGGCTGTGGTTACTGAGTATACCCATGGCTACTGCAAGGAGGAGGGATGAAAGCTACGTGTGAAACATAGGTTTTCATCTATTTTTGCCAAAGAGCAAATAGAAAAAAAAAGGTATGAATCAAACCAAAGTTAGTAATTTCTTCCAGTGCTTGACTTGGAGAAGTCTTACACAAAGAAATGGGGAGTAACAGCTTTGACTTTGATGTTTAGTCCCAGTCCTTCTATTGTCCATGATGCCATATATATGTTTGTTCTCCCATGCTGCTGTAGGATTTCAGAAAATAGTTGCATTTTGGTTAATGAACAGACTGCTGTTCAGACACGGTTGGTTGTTCTGCTGCTTCATTGTTGGTTGTACTGCTGCTTCATTTTTTCAGAATTCTTATGCACATAGCCAAATTAGATGTAAAGTTAATTCCAGGTTAAAGAATTGATATGTTCAGCTATATGTACATATACAAATGGTGAACCTGAAGCCCTGAGTTTC
>NW_008670662.1:0-1223 GCF_000695815.1 Acanthisitta chloris | reverse complement strand
TGAAGCCATTTATTTGGACTTCACAAAGGAGTTTAGTAACAGATGAAACAATCTACTGGGTTGAACACAGAACTGGAACCTGTTGGCACCTGATGGGACCTGTTCCTGATTCTGTCATTAGCTGCTGTATGATAACATATTGTTTTGTTTCCCCATGCCTTACATTCTCCATCTGTATGGCACAGATAACACTCTCAAGCATGCCAAAAGCAAATGCTGAAAAAGAATTTTCTTATTCAAGGAAAGAAAGGAGGTGTCAAAGTTTATCTAATAAGAATCCTTAAAAAATTAAAATACTACCAAGTATTTCATTATTTGAGCAGAAACCACTGGCAATTCTGAGGCTGTGACAAATGCTTAGAAATCCTGGTGGTATTTCATAGCACCGTACCATTTCCCAAGTGTATTGACTGGTTTTTACTGTGCTATTAGATTATACTGCTGGTATACAGTACAGATGGAACTCATTCAACAGTTCTAATTAAGTGAGTGCATGATAGATTGAATTTAAATAAGACAACCTAAGATCCTGATTAATTATCCATTAGCAATCTGTTTCTGAAGATATTGAAACACAGTAATATGTAGTTATTATGCACACTTTCCTTATGAGTCTGTTCCACTGTTTTTTGACAATGACTTCATGTTACATCACAGTTTACATATGCACATTAAAGCTGTCATGTTAAACCCAGAACTCTTAATTTGAAGAACAGCCTGGTCAAACTTTTAATTTCCCAGTGAAATCATTAGATCTGAGTAGTTTTAAGATCTTTGTTTCTCCACTCTTAATTATCAAACCTTAACCAAGAAATACTGATTTTCACCTAAACCTTCTCCTGCTACTGAAAAATCATCTCAGAGTGCTCCAGTGTGACCCTCACTCAACAAAGTTTCCACTAGAAGTTTCCTATAGGAGTTTGGGATGAGCGAAGGCTGAGCAAAGATCTCAGGTCTTGTCCCAGAGGATTTATTTACTACCTCCTGTGTAACACACAAGTTTTGCAGTGTGTGGCTTTGTATTGTTAAACTTGAATAATTCAACCATCTGTGTTAAATAATTAATTTGGGGGAATTAGCATTTCAGAGATTTCGTGTATAAAAGAAATTCAAGCCCAGTGTGCTACTATGTTTAACTTTTATCATATAAAATTACAGCTGCCTTGTGGTGTCCAGGCTGAAAGAGCACCCAGAGAGTGGCTCCAGGATCACGAGCAGCTGGT
>NW_008670661.1:0-1713 GCF_000695815.1 Acanthisitta chloris | reverse complement strand
AGACCACAGTTCCATCTTTAATCTCTTGTGAAAGACTGAATCTCTTAGCTCTTAGAAGCATTTTGGGCTTCTGATCCAGGTGGTCTGGGGGATGACCTCCTCAGGTCTGCCAGCACTTTTGCTTCCTCTGGGAGACCTCTCAGCAGGGCCCTGTCCTGCTCTCTCTGACCATGGCTGATGTGACAGATTCACAGCACAAATTGTCTACAGCAAATTGGTAGTTGGCAGAACAAGTTTAGTTCAGACTGCTATAAAAAATCCCAAACAAACCTCCAGGTACTTTACTTTTCCTTTTTTTAGGGTTCTTAACATCCATTTTAGAAAAAAAATAATCTAAATAATTTCCATACTAGTTCAAAGACACTTTATAGAGGACAATGTACTCAGTAGTGAAAAGGCCAAAAGATGCACTAAATTAAGATTAGGAGTTGCACTAGATTAGCTAAACTGGACAAGATGATCCTCAAGGTCTCTTCCAACTCTGAATATTCTGTGATTCTGTGGGTGAAACTACATAAAATTCCAATCATTCAAAATACTTTGGTCATGGCTATTCTAATTTTCCTGATACAGCAACTTTCAGATGTCCCCAATTGTCCCAGTATAAATGTGTGTGCTCACAGGACTCCCTATCCTCCATTTACCACTTCAAAAACAACTAAAGAAGCTATTATTCCTACATGTGCATAATACATCAGTTCTTGAAATCCTGTAAGACTCCAGAACATTGTTCTGTGAGTAAATTGCTTCCCTGTATGCATTTTGTGGATCATCACTTCAAAGGGTTCAGTAGAAATACCTGTCGTCATTGGGATAGTAGGTGACAAAAATGCACAAACTAAGAAGTGACCAAAGAATTAATTATGATGAGAATGACTTGATTCTTTTTACAGACACTTGATTCTTTCTTCAGACACTATTAACCTTAGCTCCTTACATGCCTCTTTGATTCTTTTACATAGCTAGTGTCCGAATACAGATTGCTTCAAACATTTTCTCTCTCACTGACAGGCAGGAGAGGAGCTGTTTCCCCAAGATGACAAAGGCATGGCCATTCCTAGCAATAGTGATATACTACAGACATGGGAGGTAAGTTCAGACACAGCAGGAGACGTGCTCTGTCCTCATCAGTCTTCTCTATGCTTTGATTACCTTCAGCAGTCACAGAGCTGTTGTGCCATTCAAGCAGAACTAGCCTGAAGGGACAAAGGCAGTACAAATAATGAGCATGTTTAGTCCTTACCCAGTTATTCCTGTTCCCTGAGGGTCTCACTGACCACCCGACCCACAGGGAGCTGCACAAGCACTTCCAAAGGAGCTGCACACCAGACCGATGTTAGAAAAAGTTTGCTGCTTGACCACAACACCTTACAGTTGTTTTCTCCACAGTTCTTGTATCTTTCTGGAATTCCTCAAACAAATTTCACAGGAATAAAGACATTTTAGGTCAGGATTTTGCCTACAGTGTGGGACACAACCTTCCAGTGCTTGAACACTGGTGAATTACTGAGTATCATCAATCTTTTCCTCATGCAACTTGGTGTGAATTTCCATATGCTCAGGGAATGAGACTATGGGCTTGGGAAAGATGGCACTAATGTACCTGATTTTCCCTCAGAGAAATTGGCAACTCTAAATAGTTATTTTGGGCTGCTTAGGACAAGAAACTGGCCACATCACGAACAGCATGATCATGATCTGCCTTGCCTACTG
>NW_008670660.1:0-5448 GCF_000695815.1 Acanthisitta chloris | reverse complement strand
ACAGCTGAGCGCGGCGGGAGCGAACTGTCGTGACTCCTCCCACACGCGGAGTGTTGCGTCAAGGTGGTGCCCGAGAGCGCACTTGGCTGAGAGTCCTTGCGTTTGCAGTTCTGCGTTCCTCGTGTAGCTTCGTGCTGAGGCTGACGGTGTCGCAGAGAATTCCCTTTATGCCCTGGTTAACCTCAGGAGCTGCCCCGCTGGTTTTCACGTCCCCGCAGATACGGAAGATAATTGGGTTTCCGGCTGATGACTGCCTTCGGGCCCACTAAGGACTTGGTGAAGATGAAGGCAGTGCTGCTCCTGATGGTCATAAAAATGATTCCTGTGTCCCCCTGCAACAGTTTGGTGTCACTCTTACACTGTTGTAGCACTTGTGTGGTATCCAATTTAGTTTTCCGTCTTTTCTTGATGCTGAAGGCTTATGATGACTGTAAATGACAGTTATAAAAGAAACTCACTGCTACCAGGATAATAGATTTCTTAATATACACCAGTAGAACAGCTTATGACTGCATGTAGTGAAGCGTGGGTAGTGTCACAATTGGGAGAATGGTGAAATCCCTCTGGAATGCTTTGACTAATTTAACATGCTCTTCTATTTTCTTAGTTGCAACTTTGTGGCTTTCAACAGTAGTTTTCAGGTTAGTTTCACTTTTCTTTTTAGAATGCATTAATTATCCTGATGCACGGGTAAAAGTTTATTGGTTGTGGGATGTTTTAAGGACTCAAAAATCTGGTACCCAAATTTATCATTATGGACTTAAGTACTGTACAACCCAGAAGGGAACTGTCACACCCAAATGAGTGAAAATTAAATGTCAGTCTTCTCTATATTCTCATCTTTCATGACATCAAGAAAAGAAATCAAAACTCAGTGTTTCAGGTACAAAGAGCAGATGTATTTCTGTGAATGGATTAAGTAGCAAATGGAATTTAAGGCAATAATGGTTTACAGCTGTTTGTCAGCTCTTGGAGATTTAAGTTTGCTGCTGCTGAAATGAAGGAGCTATATTTAGCTCCCTGTGAGACACCTCTTCTCCCCTTTTCCTCTTAGACAAAAGAGAACGGCAAAGAAAGTAACAGAAATTAACATGCTGGAGAGCATTACGCTGGAAGTTTTTCTTGTGGATTCTTCAGACCACAGGATGTATGTGCTGCTTCAAACAGACTTCTGTTTTCCTCCTGTTTCTGTTCATTGACAAATGATATACTGTCATGATTTTGTAAATGGGTAAATGATGGATATATGGAGGGGTAAAAAATATAGTGATCTGCCCTGATTCCCTCTCCATTGTTTACTAATTTGCAGTATAAGTATATAAGAATATACAGTCCTACATGTAAGGAGGGAGTAATACATCTTTAGGGTTTTATTTCTCATGGTAAAAGATGCAGATTTAATCAGTTTAAGTTAAATTTGATGTAAAACCATAATTGATTCCATTGTCCATGACTTATCCATGCAGAAGCCCCGGGATGTCTGTGTCAAGAAACTAACTGATACTCAGTTTAAAGACTTTGGAAGCCTTTCCAGACAAAGATCTAACCAGGTCAGACCTAGCGTTTTCAGTCTGAATTTGATTTAATTTTTACCCTAAGAGAAAACAAAATATTAGTGATAAATATTTGCCTGCATTTGTAGGTACCAGTACCCTTTTCTGGGGTAGTTCTTCCCCACATTCAGTAAGTATCCACAAGGGCAGATTAGCAAGGGATAGGATAGCTTATTGAGAGTCTTGTGCAATCTGCCTCATTAGTCACTATCATGTCTCAGTCTAATTTGACTTCCTCCTCATGCTCTCCTGCAGTGCCTCAGTATTGTGTTTGTTGTGTTGTGTCCCAGACTACCCCTTGCTCTGATGCGTTATTTTTGCCAGACAGAAATGATGAAGTAGCCATACCTGTTTGCACAGAGGGAAGTCACCACAGTGCTGGGCTGTAGCCAGGGTAGGTGCTCCTTGGAAGAGCCTGTGACCTTCAGAGAGCCACGCCAGAAGATACTCTCCCTATCTGCAGTACCATGCAATAGCCTCCTTTTCCTCACATGACTCATCTTATTCCTTAGTCTCAGAGGGGGAATGTCAAGAAAAGTGAAGGGTCTTGCTGGGGAACTTCCATTCAGTAAAGACCAGGATAAATGAAGGCCAGGATCCAGCACAGTTGTAAGAATAACTTTTTGACTAGTTGACTCAGAGAGAATGCAAAAGTTGTATTCCCACTTGAAAGCAGCAGAGAATTAAAATCCAATTAAGATTGGATTATTTAAGTGTTTGCATTGTGAACTGAACAGGATGAAATACCCCAAGCCTACTAATCAAATATAGATAAGTGGATTTGTTTATGTGTTTCCAAGGCCTTGGAAGAGAGCCAGGCAGAACAGATAACACGAAGGTTATCTTGTTCTGCATATAGGAAAATAGGACTCCTCTAGTATAATTTTTTACCATTATTCTTGCAATAGAAAAACAGTGGGCTAGCAAATGAAATATTCCCGTGCCTCACTGACATTCTCTTGTCCTATATAAATTGTCCCACTGACTCAGGTGGAGGTGATTTCCAAGAGAAAGTTTGTAGTTTTAGAAATTCTGAAAATTTTGAAAACAATAATTCTTGCAAACACAACTGCAAACTGAGTGCAAAATAACTAAGGAAACACTTGGAATATGTCCTTGGTCTTTTAGTGCAATCTGTATTAGCTTGTGGTCACTAAAGTCAGTGGCAGAGTAGACCAAAATTTTCCACTAACATTTTTTTCCATTAAAAATTCATTCTTATTTGAAGATAATATTTAATTTGCATCTCAAAATCCTTCAATTTACATTAAACATGTAACATTCCTTGACAAACTAGAAATAGAGTGTGTACTTTAGATTAAAAGCCAAAATTTTGTTGGTTTTCATACAGATAAAATGTTTTGATTTTTTTTCAGAAGTTACATTTTTAGCATTGACTTTTGGAGGAGGCAGAATATTTCAAGGTTTTTTTTTTTTTGTGAAAATGGTATACTTTCAAGATGTACTTGTCAACTAGATTTCACCAGCTGAAAGTATCTCCATTTAGCAGTGAGTCATTAGAAAACCTGAAAGATAAGACAATTAAAGCAATATATACTGCTTTCTTTAAACTTTTTCCAGGCCTTTACTTCAGGAGAAGGAGTTCTGTTTCCAGTGCAAATAATTTGTCAACAAATGGAACAGCTCATGTGAATTGGCAATATCTCCTGCCAGAACATCATGTTACACCATTAACTAGTATAATGCTGTTATCAGTATAGTTAATTGCATTTAATTTCAGTACTTGCAATGCAACACAATAAATGATGCTTAGAGGTCTTTTTCAACTTAGGTGATTCTATGATTCTTTACATTCAGTTGGAGTCAGCTCAGTTTTGACTTTGCTGTACTTGGTATGTGCTGCATATGTTGTAAGATGCTCCTTGTTAGCAATAGGTTTTACATCTCTGAACTAACAATTTGTTTTAGAATCAAAATAATGGTACAATAGTTCTACATTGTTCTATAATAGTTCTGATACAAGTTCTGTAGCTGCTAATGTCTATCTTGTTTACATGCAAACATTTATAAAAACTAATGCTGTAGACACAATTTTGTCTGCAGTAAGAATTGATTGGTAAATTAAAGAGGTAGAGACAGAATTTGCAAGGAAAACACACTCAGCTACACATACACACCGCACCATCCTGCTCAGGTATTCGGTAGGGCAACATTTTCTTTAAGACTCGAGGTTCTTGCAACCAGCAGGCAAGCAAGGAGCAAGAGGGAGGGAGAAGAGGGCTTCTTGGAGTTAGTGTCCTTGAATAAGGCATGTTTTGTATAAATACAGGGTGACCTCAGTATTAAGTAAGCTTACTACATTTTTGTGCTGATTATATATTTTGAAGTGAGTTGCAGAAAGTTTGTACCTGTAGACACATGCTAAGAAAAATATTTTGCTGAAATCTAAAACTCAGAGACATGAATGCAGGTAAAACAGCTCTAAGTTTTTAACTGTCACAGTTAAGGAGAACAGCGTTGTCACAAGTCATGACTTATGAAATATATGGCTCAGCATCACTCTGTACCTCTAGAATTTGGTGATTTATGGTAGATCTGACTGGAAATGATGAAAATGTCATTTGAAATACTAACAGTGACCTTCCTTTTGCAGAGCCACCCAAAATTACCTCATGGTTAATCTTCTACAAAAACTTCATGAAGTCCAAATTCTTGATTATTATTATTTGAAGCAATGATTGTTTGCATCAGGTCATAGTATGACCTATTTTGCATAGTGAAGTGTGCCTGTAGCTAAAAGTGGAAATCAAAGGTCTTAGTAGAATTGATTTTGTAAGCCATTTGTTTTCTAGAGGAGATGGATGAGTGAATGGAATTACCTATGTTATTTAAAACTGGCCTTGGAATAATTGCATTGCTGATTCAGTAATGTGGGGCAAATTGCAGTTTTAATCTTCCATGTTATTACCAGCATTTGCAAAGTATCAGGACACTGTAGGAATTACGATAAACTCTCCCGGCTTTAGAAGCTGCCGTAAGGATTAAGCATCTTCATATATGCTCTAATTTAATTTTCTGCTGTAGTGAAGACGCTCTCTGTGCAGCAAGTTTTTATGGTGTGTATAAAAGGTGGGGCAACTTGTAAGAAGGTGAGGTTCTCACCATGCACGTCATTTCATTTTGTGGTATGGAAGTATTTAAAAAGCATGGTGTGTTTGAATTGTACTGTTTGCTAAGTGCAAACAACTGTGTCAAACTGCACATAGTGCCTTTATTTTCCACCTTTTTTAATCTGTTTTCATATTTCTGTTCTTTCACATGCAATTGGCTTTCTATTCCTTGCACAGTTTTTCTTTTTTCTTCTTCTTAAGGAAGTCTCATGGACTGTGCAGAAACCACAGATACTAGCAGCACTTACTATTATGATTAGCTTGGCCTTGTGGCTGCAGTTGTAGCCTTTTGAGAAATTGTTGAGATGTGAAAAAAAGTATTACATCCAATATATTTGGAGTCCAGGGCAGATCTTGTCAAGACCATCTTCAGGCTGCACTTGCCCCACTGATTCATGGCATTTTTAAACCTGTTAAGTTAGTGTCACTGCAAAGGTGAAACCGATGTCCTGATTTTGATTACCTCATACACTCTGTCAGTCAAGAGTGAGCTGTGTTGAAGTAATTGAAGTTTAAGTGTGTAAAAGCAGTATGAAAGGAGAATCTTATCCAGACTATTATACCACTGTAGTCTGAATGTGGCTTGCAGTGGCATTTCCATGTGATCAACTTGTGGGTGGCTATACAGAGTGAGAGCAAAGATTCATCTAGTTCATATGACTGTCTATTATTGGAAATGTCATGAAAGGGATTAAGAAACAGGGCAATTATGGAGTGATCTTTTCCTTTGTGTATCTTCCACTGCTAGTAGTCCAGGCTGGCAG
>NW_008670659.1:0-1033 GCF_000695815.1 Acanthisitta chloris | reverse complement strand
CACTTCCTCACCCCTGCTGGGACTGTGTACATTCCACAGTTCTGAATCGTGCAAAGGGATTTCTTCCCCTTTCTCCCCCAAAAAACAGATTCAAAAGGGGAAGAACAGAGGACACAGGAAGGTGTTCATGTTCTTTTGGCACATGTTCATACCTTTATTTGCTATCTTTCTTCTGGCCACTCAGATGTGTAAAAGTATTCAGCCATGTGCCTTTTGAGCCATTTTGTGCATTACCAACTTCAGAAGGTCATTTATTTTTTGCACCCTCTTAAGAAAGTTAAAAGTGTAAATTAACAGTAAGCTCTAAGAGTTTGAGTGAGGCAGCTAATTGGAATGAGTACTGCTCATGGTTTGTGACGCATGCATGAAGACAAGAGTCTGTGGTTGGATATTTTTAAGAACTGTGTTTCACACTTCAGACTAAGCTGACGAACAAAATAGCACCTTGTGTTCTTGGCCATTTTGTAAAATCCACACTCCTCCCTGATCTGGTGAGGAGGTGTCCCTGCTCAGGGCAGAGGGTTGGGACTAGATGATCTGTAAGGTCCATTCCAACCCCTAAAATTCTATGATTCTATGATTCATGAAATGCAGATCTTGTTCTTCATGAAGCAGAAGGCAAATTTAATTTACTCATAGGTAAGTCTATATTAATTTTAATTCAAGGGGGATTTTTTTGGCAACATCTTAGCTCTTAACTTCCAAAGAGCGATTTAGAGACAGACTGTGGGCATCTCTCCCCACTGCTGCTCAAGGGAGCTCCATGTAAGTCAGCCTTACAGTGTCTGAAAACATTCTAGTGTGTCAGCTGGCTAGCAGGCACCAATTTCTGCAGTATTCAATACTGGCATGACTACCTTTTTCTCTGCCACAAAATCTTCACAATCCACAATCCAGAGCTGGCTGTGCTTGGGAGCAATGAAGAATCAGCACAGTTGTGGAGCGGGGAAGAAGTTTGAACACAAAGAGCCTAGGAACACGCCGGGCGATGCCCACGGGCGCCGCTGGATGGCGCTGCAGCCCCGCGCGGGGA
>NW_008670658.1:0-10036 GCF_000695815.1 Acanthisitta chloris | reverse complement strand
GAGGTTTTTAAGATGGGACTAGATGTGACACTGATGTCTTTGCTCCACCCTTCCCAAATTTTCCTATTAGTTATTTCAGGCTTTGTGTTAGTTACTAAGGAAATTATAATGAACTCTATTTTGTGGGACTTAATTCCCTCCAGGCACTGATTAAGGAACATTAGGTATTTAACTCAGAGATATCAATCAAAGCTAAGTTCAAAGTGTAGTCATAGATTTGTTCAAAGCCACTTGAAATTTTCTCTGTTGTTGACAAGATTCGTGGAGGTCACAGATTCTCAGAAAATCTATTGTGAAGAAGTGCTGGAAGCAGTGAAAATTCAGCATTCAGGATACAGTAATTTTTTTTGAAATTCCTTAGTCTCTGGGAGGGGAAAACAAGTTCCGAATTGAAACTATATGTAAAAAAAAGCAAACAAAACCACACAAACCCTGTAGTATGTGGAGATTCTGCCTAGGTCTACACAGTTTACTCAAGTTTGGTTGCCTAAACTCTGGTGTTTAGTACCTGGTTAACAATTCTTTGCATGACTTAGCCTTGTTTAATGTGTGGACCACTATTCCAGTTAAAAAACTCCACCCTTAGGAGCCCACAAATTGAAGAAAATAGAAAAGCACTTGTAGAAAACTTATAAGTCACAATTCAGCACCTAAATCTGTTACAATGCCAGGTGGACCCAAGGGTCTTAACAGGTAATTGGTTTTTAACTGGAAGAAACATTCCTGTTAGGCAGAACTGAATTATCTTAAGACCCAATTTACTCCACATTGGGTTTTTTTTTGGTGGAGAAAACTACATGAGGGACAGGCCTGGTGGCAGGAGTGACATATTCCTTCAGGGGAAACACAGGCATTCACAAGGGAAAACTGGCAGAATGGTGTCTGCATGAAGAGAAACTTAAAATTCCATATATCACTTGGATAACACTATGTCTGGGAGTTTTTAAATTAAACTCTGTCTTCCCTTGGGTCCATTTCATACTTCAGTTGATTTCCTTCGGGACAAGTTTTCTATTTAATTTTTCTTCACCTAAATTTCTGTAGTCAGATTATGTTAAGCAACTAATGAGTAGGGAACTCACAAATATAAGTGACTGGAGTATTTATTTGATAGAGAGTTATCTCTTGAAATTAGCCTTATTTTCTCTCAGCAAACAGTAAAAAACTCCATAAATATCACATAATTTCTACTCACATATCCCTAAACCATCAGATTTTACCTCTAGATTATTACTGATCTCTTAATATTGAAAATTGCTTTAAACATTTGTAAACCTCAGCTTGTTCCTTGACATTTTTTTATTTTCATTTTTTATTGCACCAGGGTTTTCCTAAATGCAAAAGCACTAAAGACAGAGAGGTGGTGTGACCTTAGTTCATAAACCCAGCTAAAAGGGCATCAAATTGTTTCAACCTGAAATTAATGTCAACACAAAATGTTTCTTTTCCTTAATTAAATGAATCACTGTTAGATTCTGCCAATATCTGTTCAATAGCCATTCTAAAGGATCAATGATACTTATAAGGCTGAGTGAGAAAAGAGAGCAAAATCAACTTCAAACATACCAAAATATAGACACAAAAATACCAATAGGAGGGTGAAGGAGCTTTTCTTCAGTCACTCACAGGGACTGGAAAGGGAAACTCACTGAGGAATATTATTTACTATGGTTTTGATAGCACCAACTTTTCTGTTTTCATTAGCATCAAATTCACTGTGCTCAAAGCATTTACAAACTGCCTCACACAGATGTACTCTGGCCACCTTATACCTTGAAAACACAAATGTGAAGTCTGACATGGGTTTGAAATATTGTTTCATTGAGCCATTTCTGGTTTGTTGCTATACTGTGTTTCTTTTCAAACTGCTTTTTAAAGTACCTATAGTGGTAGAAGACTAGGAGTTGAGATTAACTGCAGCCTCTCCAGTGCTTTTTAAAAACCATTCCTCTGTCAAGCAGGTATCAATTATTCTAAAATACAACTGTGTGAAAGATGAAGATTGCTAGTTCTTTCTTACTTTAGAAGCACAATATAAATTCAGGCATTTTTTTTTTTCTTTTTCTTTTAAACTGAAAATACATGGAAATTCTGCTCAAATCATAGAATCATCGAATTTAGGGCTTGGATGGACATGCTGAACTTTACCTTTCCTCTGCTTGAATCTCACTTTTATTATACAAAGATTATTAGACATCTAGTGTGAATAGTTAAACAGCCTGAAAGTTGTTTTCTGATGTGTAGTTGACTGATAATGAAGCTTCTTTCTAAGTTCAGTTTGTGTCCAAGTGAAATGTGGCTCACACACACCTAACTTCATAAGGCACTGAAGACTGAAGTGCATTGTGATTGTACTATTGTTAGAATCATAGAACCACAGAACCATAGAACCATCAAGGCTGGAGGAGACCTCTAAGATTGTTAAGTCCAACCATGAACCTGTTACTGCTGGAACCCCCAAACCCTAACCCAGATCCTCCAGTGCCACATCAGACACCTCTGAAACACCTCCAGGGATGGTGACTGCACCACCTCCCTGGGCAATATCCCAGTGCTGAACACCACAACAGGGAAAACATTTCTCCTCACATCCAATCTGACTCTGTCCTGGCTCAGCTCAAGGCCATTCCCTCTATCCTTTCCCTGCAGCCCTGGCAAGAGAGACTATAATAATATAACATTTTCTGGTTCTGCTCTTTGCACCAGCTCTCTAAGGGACAAAATAATTCATGTTTCCCAGGCAAATGCTGGTTACTGGATATTATAAACTAGTTTTCATTTGGATTGGAAGGAAAAATATAGATTGACTTCTAAGGAGTAAAAAAAAAAGTCATCATCTCAATAATCATGCTGCTGTCCTAACTCACACACCTGCCCTGCTCCTTGTCCCAGACAAGGTGTGTGTTTGAAACAAGGGAAGATCTACATCTTCAGAAGTCACCTGGCACAGGTCTTCCTCCTGCCCCTAAATTCAAGCTTCAGAGGACTCTGCACAGCTCCCCAGATGGAGTCTGAAAGTTAACAAATAACGTTTTCAGTGCTCTCATTCATGCAGAAAGAGAAGCAGCCAGCCAAGGCTCACTAGATGGTGCTAGGCACAGGCAGGTAACCCAGTTCCCTCTGGGCCTGCATCCTCTGCAGTGCACAGGAGCATCTTTGCATAGCAGCAACTGGCATTAAAATGGTAGGCAAATAGCTCTGGAAACGTGACTCATATTTATCTAAAAAAGGAGCAATGTTGTTCATTTGTCAGATCATCCCAGCATTTAAGAGCTGGTTTTGTGGCTGATAATAAATAGCATGGTGCAGTTGTATCAGCATTCCCCTTTCTATCTTACTTTAATGCTGCCTTTTGTTGTTCCCATGCATTTGTTTTCATTTCTTCACTAATTGCTTCAGTATTGTTTATTCTCAGTTCTTCTTTGAGTGACAAATCTCTCATCTTGTCAACAGGTTTGTCTTCCTCAGTTTTGGTTCCTGTGAGTAGTTAGAATCATAGAATCACAGAAACACCATTCCTGGAAGAGACCTCAAAAATCGAGTCCAACCCTACCATCATTACTTAGACCATGGCACTAAGTGCCACATCCAGTCTCAGCTTGAAAACCTGTTTTTCACCCTGCCAGCTTTCCTTAGGGCCATGTCTCCAGTTTCTCACTTCCACCTCACCAATGCTTGTCACCCACAAGTCCATTTGATGCTGAGCTGAATCCTGCCCCAGGCCAGGCAGGGTGAGTTGTTTCACACTCATGTCACCATGGTCCTTGCCCCATCTGAGCTATCCATGGTGTGTCTCTGCCCCTGCAGCTGCCACTTTTCTGATTGCCTCTGTGCAACCTGCTCCCCTAACTCCTCATTTACAGCTTGTTCACTGTTTTTGGAGCTGCCTGGAACCATCCTGAAGCCCCCCCACCCCAACTTGTGGCTCCTGGCTGGTGCAACCAGCAGCACAAATGTCCCATCCACCACTCAGCCCTTCCCACAGCACCTCACCCACACAAAAAACTCTTTTCTGGTTGACCTTTTGGACATGGACAACATATGTTTGAATAGAATGTATGCAAGTAACCCCTTAAAGAAGTGTCACGGCGTCACAAAGTAAATTCTGATTAGAATTAGGAAGGAAGAAATTCTTTGCAATGGAAAAGGTCAAATTTTGGAGCATATTTCCTAGTGAGCTCATGGAATCTCCACTGCTGTTGTTATTCAGAAGTTAGGTAGGTGTATGTCCCTGAGCAGTCTGGTTTAACATAGAAGAGAGCTCTCCTTTGAAGGGCTTGAACCAGAACATCTCCAAAGACATCCCCATGATTTCTTTTGAAGGAAAGAGGCTGCCTCTAAACTATCCTGTTATACCTCTTCCAGCTCTGAAGAGAGATACCTTAAAAATCCCAGATTAATTGACCACCCACTCTGTCAGTAATCTCATGCACAGAGAACCATGTGGTTCCAGCAGAGGTTATCCATGATGAATGTTAATCCAGAGGGTGTGGGACTGGAGCTCAGCACTGCAGCAGCCATAGCCTTTCTTTTTCCAGGACTATTTTGTGTTGCCCCAAGTTATTCACTTACAGACTGTAGAGTTTTTGCTTGGCCTCCCATCATGTAGGTAGTCCCAGGGCTGTAGGTCTTTTCTGTCCTTTTGTTCCCTCCATAGAATGTCATGTTTTTCCTAGTACTTGTACCTTCAACATCTTTTCTTTTTTTTCAAAACAAAGTAAAAGTACTGAAGAGAAATAGAGGCAGGGCAGTTTCTGAAGGCTGCTGTGGTGGCTCAGGTGGCTTGTGTAGAGTAGATGGTTGGAATGTGGTATGAGAGCTAAGAAGCTCCTATTAAAAAGATCTCTCTGACTTAGATGGCTACTACAAGCTGTTGTATCTTTGCCATGAGAGATGTGGCATAGATATTCTTCCCCTGCTCTGCTTAATAAAAATCTGGAATTTTTCTCCATTTCTCCTACATTTGAGTAAATAACACTGGCATGGAAATTGTGCTTTACAAACAGGGCCCTGATCTGCATAGTACTTCCCTTCAGTGGCAGACTTAGAAGGCCTCAGGAGACCTTATCCAGATGCATGACTTCCTTTAAGTGATGACAAACTCTTTGATGTCACTTATTATTTGGAACTAATCCTGAGGATGTAAACATGTGTTCAAGTATGCAAGATGAATTCTTCCCCATGCAGCTAAAATGCATCAATAAATAAATGCCACCATATTCCTACTTTTTCTTTTTTAGGTCTTGTATTCAAGTCTTCCTCCTAACTTGCATATTTATTCCTTAGGAGTTGCAATGGTATAATGAGGGAGTAAGGGTTACTTCATGCCAAAGTGACTCTGAAGCCACAAAGCATGTATTCCCACAACCTCACTGTCTGAATTTTATAAAACATGCCACAAGGGTAAAAATAAATTTAAAACAAACACACTGGTAATATAGTCCATTCTTTATCCATTCAAAACAGATTTAGGCAGGTGGAATATATGCAGTACATAGAAAAAAAACAGCATATGAATAATTTCTTGAGAACTTCCACTAGAAGAAATAAAAGTGACCCAAAAGAGAAAGTTTTTCTTGGCATGAAAATAAAAGAAGAACACCTCCTTTTTAGAAATGTCTTTACTCAGCTAAGTGAACATGACTGTTCTGGAAAATGCCCTATTCTTAGGGCTGGTGGAGTGTCTGTGCCTTTCAGCATTAAACAAATTGGGTTTGAGTGAAATTACTTTGAGAAAGGATGAGTGTAAGAAACTGTACTGAGGTTGTGCACAAAAAAATTTACAGTAGACCTGCCAGGGTCAGACTCAGATCTGGCTAATGATGTGATTTCTCTAATGGCATTAAAGAAACAAATCATATCAGAAACTCTGTCATAATGGGGCTGTAAAACCTGAGATACTGATTGGAATGAAAGGTTGTTAATGCTGTAGGGCACAGATCTTACTGGATGGAATTGCTATAATTTCTTACTAAATAGTCATTAACCAACCTGAGTTAGCATTGGATTTGAGTTGATTCTGGTAAAATATGAAGTTACCTTATGAGGTCTGGTTGTCAGAAACAGCCAGAAATAGACTTTTATCAGGTTTTTCCAACTATTCGATGTGAATTTGATTTAAAAGTATGTAAATTGAGACAGGTATAAATAAATCTCTAAGTTAATTGATTAAAACCCTTGAATCAGAGCAAGGAAACTTTTGGGGTGTGATGTTTCTGCTGGTATTAGTTAAAAGAATGAAATGCAGTGCAGATTAGGATAGTGGTTTAGGCAATTGTTTAGTTTTCCAAAATCATGATGAACTACAAGAACTGGATAATGTGACCATAATATTATTGATTATCATGATAGTTTGTATTGCATATTTGACCTGTGTATCAATGAATCCTCTTTGGACTTCTAGCTGCTACATGGCCATGCCACATGGGGATTTTGGCCACTGATACACCAGAGCAATTTAATTTCCTGCAGTGCTTAAATAAAGAAGAAACAAGTCTGATATCAGAATGAGTCTTTGCCATTTGCCTCGTGGCAGAAGAATGTGGATTACTGGTTAACACAACCTAGAAGGGGAGATCTATGTGTTTCACAGTTTAGTATGTGGGTTTTTTATGAAGTGACTAATTTAGAAGCTCCAGGTTTCAGTGTGGATAAGGCTTTGAATTTAAAGCAGCTGAATCTATATAAAGTCTGTATTCTACATGAGAGAGGGGAAAGAAAAACAAGCAATCCCAAACAAGTGGGTGAGCTGGTTTGGGCTGAAGTGGAGTTAACTTTGTTCCCAGTGACTAGTGTGGGGCTATGTTTAGGATTTGTGCTGAGCACAGGGTTGATAATGCAGAGAAGCTGTGGCTGAGCAGAGCTCACACAGAGCAAAGGCCTTTGCTGATTTCCATACTGTCATACCAGCAAGGGAGTTGGGGCTGCATGGGAGACTGGGAGGAGACACAGCTGGGACAGGTGACCCAACCTGACCAAAGGGATATTCCATAGCATAGCACATCATGCTCAGGATATAAATTGGGAGGAAGAAGGAGGAAGGAGGGACATCTGGAGTGATGGTGTTTGTCTTCCCAAGGAACCATTCCCTGTGCTGGTCCCTGCTCTCCTGGAGGTGCTGAACACCTCCTGCCCATGGGAAGCAGTGAATTCATTCCTTGCTTTGCTTTGCTTGTGTGTGAGTGAACGTTTTTCCTCTTCAACTATTTTGTAGCCAGTTTCTCTCTTTTGAACCATATTTCATGCTGATGTTTTGCTTTAACCTTTGTGGAGCAGAAAGATTATTCCTTTGTACAGGGCACACTTGCTGAAAGAGACACAGCCCACAGTTTGATGTCATCTGGCTACTTCTGAGCTAGTCCCTAGTACCCTTTAGAATAGGCTAAGAACAACAAACATCTAGGGCATGATTCATCTAACCTATTTTAGCTGGTTACTTCATGAGATGAAATGAATCATGTTCTAGAGAACATTTGTGCTCTCCACTGAATGTAAAGAGAGCTTAAACAGCTAACTCATAGGAAGATCATTAGAGTGTGGGTTGCTGAATTTGATCTGATGAATCTTGGCCTTAGCCCCCTGAGTTTAGACCTGGAAATAACAGTTGTGGTTTTTTTATATTGTTATTATTATTCATTTATGATGGTGATGACTATGGAGTATGCCAAATGATTGTTTCAAAACAGCTTTATTCTTACAGCTAGCTCACAGTCATTCAGAACTGTCATCTCAGTGATATAGTCATGGATTTACCTCCCTAGAATAACTAACATGATGTATCATTCTCAAACCTTTTGGTTGTTTAGCACAATGGAATATGTCATTGTAGGCTGAAGTCATGATATTCTAGTACCCATCCTAGATGCACATTTTTATGTGTTTGGTTTTGGGCTTTTTTTAATGGAAGTTTGAAGAAGAGTTTAGAGTTGACTCAGCTTTGGCAAATTTTCAGCATAACTTCTATGTTGACTGTGCAAATTTCAGTAAGGTTCTCTTTACTGCTGTATATTTTTGAAGTACTGTCTAGGTAAAATCAACATCAGGGAACTTGTGAAGAAAATGTGTAACATTTTGTGGAATTCCTATTAAATTTACTATAACAAATGTTAATTTTAGTGTTATCTTTTAAAATATTTTTATTATTGGGCCTTCTTTGACTGAACAATTTACAAATAATGTTATTCCAGCATCGTAAATTCTAACTGAAATTGTATTGTTCAGCTTCTGCATTCTACATAACCTTGAGTGTTCTTTTTCCAATCCAAGATTACTCTTTTCAGGGAATGAAGGCCTTCCCATAAGAACATTTTTATTTGTGATTATTAACTGAAGGCATATTTGTGTGGATGTAAAGTCTTATACAAACATTCCAGGACTCAAGGTCTATGAAAGATAATGTTTATAGCCAATAAATCTTTGGAGTTCTCTTTCAGGTCCTATAAAAATTGGTTTCCAGTTCAAATGAAGTACTAAAAGAGTAATGAAGTATATTTTATTCACTTCAGAATGAAGCTATGTGGAGAGAACAAATTTTGCCTGGTGATGACAGTGCAACTCTATTTAGCTAAGCATTGCTTTAAGTTGGGAGAAGCAGAGTGGAACCACAGGAGTTTATTCTCTACCTAGTCAATATTTTCTTCTGTTTTCTTCACTAACATAAAAATAAAACAAGGCAAATTTGAAAAAATAGGTAAAAACATCTTTTAATTTCATAGAAATCTTTGTTTAGCCACAAGAGTAGGAGGCATTTCAGTTTCAGCTCAGGTTGATAGTGATTTAAGTGGCAGCATAACATAAAGGTCATAGCTAATTCCAAAGCAATCTGAGAATTCCTCTCTGTTGTTTGAATATCATTTAAACATTCAACTTTAAAATATCAGAACAATTAAACAATTTGAGGTCACTCTTCTAGGTTATTATTTTTAGGCAAAAATGTTTGTCCTCTCAAATATTTATTGCACAGTAAGTAGATATTGCTGAGTTCAATTTAGAAATCAAGAAATTTCACTGGTTTGTGAGGCATAGAAAAAAACCCTATTTATTAGGCTGAGTATTTTTTCAATATGTGAAAAAACTCTTTGACAAACATTTCAGCAAAAATTGGAGCATTTGCAGTGCAATATACAGGATAGCCTGGGCTCATATTCAGTGCTCTATTTCTTAGATTTACCAGTAGATTTTGATGTAAATCTGGGATTTCTTACTTAGTGCTCCAGTGAACTATGTGACTACACACTCAAAGGAGAAGAAAATCAAGCCTGAAATTCTACAGGAGCCAGAGCTATAGAAACTGTGGTGTCAGTGTACAAAAAAACTTGTGTAAAGATTTTGTTTCTCTGCGTACAGGCAAAGATAGTTACGACACTGAGTTTAGTGTTAATCACTTCATTTAGTACTTTGTTTTATTCTTCATGAAATTGGGAAGTGCTGGTGGAGAAAAGGATGAACTGCATAAAAGCAATGTGTTGAGAGAAGAGTCATCTCATTCAGTGTGTTGATTCTGTGAGCATAGCCATGGTGGTTTGGTTTTTCTTTACAGGGAATTACAGTGTTTTCCTGTTTAGGAGCCTATTTTCCAGGGTAGTAAAACAAGCCTAAGCATTTGGGCTGTGTGTTAATGTTTGTCACAAACCTTCAGTGCTATGAGAGAATCTGGCAGCAAATGAGAGCGTTGTAAATTAATCTGAGGTGTATTCTCTACTTCTTTTCAGCCAGCACTCTGGACCTGAGGCAAACAGATGGCTGAGGATTTCTTTGAAAGATTAAGTGCTTGAATATGAACATCTCTCAGGCTGTAATTTTACATGCTACTTGAAGCCTGACTTTTTCTCCTGTCTATTAAAGCATAGAGGAACAAAAGCCAAGATGCACTATTCTATCAAGGCATAACACTAACATCTAGAACACAAGCTACTTACTCTGTGACATTAAGTCTGTTTAGTTATTATATAAGCAGTCATTATAGTTCCTCCTGGTATACCTGTTTTCTCTTTTTCATCAGTCAGAAGAAATAATGGAATCATAGAATCAACCAGGT
>NW_008670657.1:0-772 GCF_000695815.1 Acanthisitta chloris | reverse complement strand
ATGGGGAGAAGGATGTGGAGCAGGATGCAGAGCAGGATGGATAGAAGGATGTGGAGTAGGATGTGGAGCAGGATGGATAGAAGGATGTGGAGCAGGATGGGGAGCAGGATGGACAGAAGGATGGATAGAAGGATGTGGAGCAGGATGGATAGAAGGATGTGGAGCAGGATGGATAGAAGGAGGATGTGGAGCAGGACATGGAGCAGGATGGACAGAAGGACAGGGAGCAGGGTGGATGGAAGGATGTGGAGCAGGATGTGGAGCAGGATGTGGAGCAGGATGGACAGAAGGACGTGGAGCAGGATGTGGAGTAGTGTGTCCTGCGCGCTCACCCCGGTCGAGCTTGCTGTGCCGCTCGAGGAAGGCGAACCAGTGCTGCCCCGTGGCGATGGCCTCGCCCTCCCCGCTGGGGATGTCCTCCCGACAGGCAGATTTGAGCTGCTCCAGGTCCTCGGGAGTGATGTTCTGTGCCAGCTCCTCCAGCAGACTGCGGTACTCGGCCATGGCTGCGGACACGAGGGACGCACACGAGGGTCACGAGTGGGGCAGGGGAAGGACACACATGTCACATGTGGGGCAGGGCTCAGCCACGCATGTCATGAGTGGGGCAGGACTCGGCCACACATGTCACATGTGGCTCAAGGCTCAGCCACGCATGTCGTGAGTGGTTCAGTGCTCAGCCGTGGGTGTCACGAGCGCCTCAGGGCTCAGCCACGTGTGCCATGAGTGGCTCAGGGCTCAGCCACAGGTGTCATGAGTGGCTCAGGGCTCA
>NW_008670656.1:5823-7587 GCF_000695815.1 Acanthisitta chloris | reverse complement strand
CTGAAAACTTGCTGATGGTGCACTCAGAGAAGAAGGATCTACTCAATGTTTTCCTTTCTGCCTACTGCATATCTGCTCCCATTGGCTTTACTTTCTGCCTTTGTTGATTCAATCTTACAGATCTTCCTAAAAGCAAATAAAATTAGAACAAATATTCATCTTACATACCAGGGAGCTGATGTATGTGTTAGTATCTTGTACCATGTAAGTCAAAGGCAACCTGCAAACAGAGCCTTAAAATTACTTTTCTCCACGTGCAAAGTTCTCTCTCTTACCAGGTGAATGCTGAACTTGAGCTGTGCTCCTCCAGGTGTCTTGGACCACCACTGCTCATTGCTGGACCAGGTGACTCACAGAGTCTGTAGGGAGGTGAACTAAGTCCCACCCAGACTACACTTCCATGGCACACAAAGAGAGCCTGACAGCCACAGCCTTTCCCTTTCCCAGACAATGAGTTGAAGCCCTTAGAAATCACCTTTCCCATCAATCCTCCTTTTTCATGAGCTCAGCAGCAACCTAAGTGCTAAAAATCAAGTCCTAGCAAAGACCCATCACACCTCTCTGGCTTCTAGCTGTCCACCTGCCCGTGACCCTGCGGAGTCCAGAACTGAAGCTCACAAGACAATGAGCAGACAAGATCTGCAGGTAACTCCCCTCTCAGCCACTCTGGCCCAAGATTTGGGCCATGAGTATGTGATATTCCACCATGGACCAAGGCAGAGACCTAGGCCAACTGCTGAGAAACATCACCGTGTAGCACTCATCACACACTGCTTTAGTTCAGCCTACACTTAAAGCACAAAAACCCAACCTACTTCCATCTAGAACTAAAAATACATTGAACTTTTGTCTTGAACAGACTTAATTGTTATTTTCAACCTGAGGATTCCAGATATAAAAAACCCTTTTATACACACAAGATAATTTCTGAACAGCAACCACTGATCTCTTCCTGGGCCACAAATTATACCTAAACTATGCTGACAGGTCAGAGTAATTGAATAACCTGCAAAATGCAGTTCACAGGAAGTCCAACCAGAGGAAGCAAGGTCTGAGCAGAAACTATCCTGTGCATCTTAGTGGGAGAATGATGTAGCAACTGCTGTAGATAAAGCACAGATTGACTCTGCACAGGGGCCAAAAGGAACATTACTTCATGCTGTGTTTTCCAACCTATCTTCACTGCCCCTTGTAGCTCACCATGCTTACTGATAGCACAGATTCCTTTTGCAAGTAAAGATCCAGGAGCTGTACTATGGCACTATAGAAATCACAAGGCAATTTGCTTCCACAGGCCCAGAAGTACAGCAGTGCTAGCAGCCCAGAAAACCAATGGAATCCTGGGCTGCATCCACAGGATTGTGGGCAGCAGGTCAAGGGAGGTGACTCTTCCCCTCTACTCTGCTCTCATGAGACCCACTTGGAATACTGCACACAGTTCTGGTGCCCTCAATGTAAGAAGAACTTGGAACTGTTGGACCAAGTGCAGAGGAGGCCACAAAGTTGCTAAGAGCACTGGAGCATCTCCCCTGTGAGCACAGGCTGAGGGAATTGGGGCTGTTCAGCCTGGAGAAGAGAAGGTTGTGTGGAGACCTCAGGGCGACTTTTCAATCTCTGAAAGGTCTACAAGGAGCCAGAGAGGGACTCTGTGTTAGGAGCTGCAGTGATAGGACAAGGGGTAACGGATTCAAACTGGAGGAGGAAAAGTCTAGGTTGGATATTAGAAAAAGGTTTTTCCCTGTGAGGGTGGTGAGACACTGGCAC
>NW_008670656.1:0-5788 GCF_000695815.1 Acanthisitta chloris | reverse complement strand
CACAGCCAGGTTGGATGAAGCCTTGAGCAACCTGGTGTGGTGGGAGGTGTCCCTGCCCAGGGCAGGGGGTTGGGGCTGGATGATCTCTAAGGTCCATTCCAAAAACTAGAATTCTATGATTCTATGATCTTGGTCTTTCAGATCCAGAGCAATAACTGGAAACCAAAAGGCACAGTCAAGGCTGTGATATTCCATACAACACAAGTAGACAGAACCAGGCACTGGATGCATTTTTGCCTGATAAAAGTTTTTAAGCTTTGTGCAGCTTAAAATGCAGACTCTAGGAGCAATGTTCCTGCTCTTGTCATGTGCCTCTTTATAAAATACCTTCATCATATTCAACGGTAGGTGAGTAAAGACAAAGAAAGGAACACACTTGGCATCTTCAGAGCGATAAATCCCTATCAATACACAGAGATTTTAGGTAATCTCATAAGAAATTAGATTTTATTCTCTAACCCACTGCAAAAGAGTCATTTCACATCACTTTCAAACTCCTCAGCCTCAGGAATTAAAAGCCACATCAGAAATAGGTACTACTGGAATCATGAACCAAGCAGGAAACACTAAAACAAGGAAACACCTGAAGCCTTCCCAGGCCACATGCCAATACACAAACTCCTTCACAAAACTGCCAGGTAGTGACAAAGCTGTGACAGAGAGGCTGGCCTAACATCTGGCCTAACACCACAGGACAGAGTGGAAGAATCATAGAATCATAGATGTTTAGAGATTGGAATGGACCTTGCCCTCATCATCCTGTGTGGAGATGAGCAAGCAGATCACTGCTGGCAGGGAAGGCAGGAGCAGTTTTCATTGAGTTACTGTTCCTTGTTCGGGTTTTAGAATTAATGGGCAAGAAAGAAGGTGAAACATCTTCTCAACTTGCATTGCAATACATCCCATGGAAGTGAGAATTGAGACAGGAAAAATATATAGGGAGAAATGGGAGCATATACACATGGAACACAAGGATAATTCTGGAGATTATGGATCTGGGAGAATAGATAAAGGGAGAATATTTGGACCCACTGAACAAGGAAAACTGTGGGAGAATGAGAAGATGAGAACAGTAGAGCCTGGAGAGAAAAAGCTGGTACAAGGAAAGACCAAAGTTGGAATCATAGAATCATCAAGGTTGGAGGACACCAATGAGTCCAACCATTAACCTGTCACTGCTGGAATAGACATTCCAGTGTCAGACACTCGAATAGATTGCCCGGGGAGTTGGTGGAGTCACCATCCTTGGAGAAGTTAAAGAGGCATTTGGATCTGATACTGGAGGATCTAGTTTAGGGTTTTGGGGTTCCAGCAGTGACGGGTTAATGGTTGGACTTGATGATCTTAGTGGTCTTCTCCAACCCTGATGGTTCTATCACCTTGCTGAAGACATTGAGAAATGAAATGCAGACAAAGAAAGGTATTTAAAAGAGAAAATCAACAGGTCAGGAGTAGGCAGAGTTTGACACAACTGTTTCAGACCCACTGGAGTCTGCCTGTGTGTGCTTGTGGACAAACCTTATTGCTCATGGTCTAGGAATGAGATGTTGAAGAGTATTCAGTGCATTTTTCAATCTTGTTTTCTTCAAAGCTGTCCCAGCTCTTTTCCTGAGATGTTGACAGCTTTGCCAGTTATGACCATTGGCCTTAGCAGGTTGTTAGGATGCATTTCTCTCTGAAACAAGAGGGACCCTGAGAAATTATGAGCAGCCTTCTCTATCCACCCAAACCATCAGGAATAAATGGAGCGGTGTCTGTTTCCGGAATGAGACCATCCTGCTAATGGCAAAGCAAGAAGCAACAGCTACAGATTGCTGAAAGAATGGATGTTTCAGGACATGAAATGGTCCAATTTGAAGCGTGCAATCCCCTGCATGAAGGGTCTCCTCACTCCACCCACCTTCTCCAGCCAGCCAAGTTTGGCATGTTCCACACTGGGGGTTTCTCTCTGGCACCCGTTCTATACCACTCCACACCTGGGCCGGCCCTTAATTGATAATGTAATTATCAGCATAGTCATATTACTTCACACTAAGCATTTCCAACCATTTATCACAATGTTGATCTTTATTTTAAATATAAATCAGGCAATCATTGATGTCTCTCATGCTCTTTGTATTTATTCAAGAATATTTAACTGTAGACAAAAGGTGACTTATTCATTATTCATCCTGAACAAGGCAAGTATGGCAATTTGAAAAGCCTGACATTTGAGCTTTTTGCCAACACTAGCAAAATTATATCCTTCCCATTGTAAATCAATGAAGTAGAATCATTGTGCACAAAAGAATTAAATTGCCTTGTCACTTTAATAAGGCCACCTTATATACAACCTTCAGCCAGTGCCATTGTGCAGGAAAAGGGTGCATCCTCTGCCTCAGCTGTCTCAGATCTCAGTAGGCTTTCCAATTAAATGAACATCCTCTTAGTCTTTCACTCCACTCCACTCTCTCTCTTTTTTGAGAGGCAATGTCAGAATGTCATAGGCAGAACTTGCTATCAGTGGCATACACACATCAATGTGAATTAACTTCCTCCAACTCCTGCTTTCTTTTGGCAGCCTCTGTAACTTGTTTGTCAATTCCAAAATGATGCAACTCCAAGAAAGGGGATTTTTTTTGGTTTTTTTTCTTTTTTTTTTTGTTTGTTTGTGTTTTAATTATTTACTGAGCTTGGATAAAAGCTGCAAATAGCTATCTGCAAACCAAGAAAACTATTCAAATATGAGGATCCTTTGCTGGCAACACAGATGATGTAATATGGCAGAGAAACAACATGTCCAATCAAGCAGAACACAAGTGGCATATGCCAGAAAGAGAACAACTTTGTGTGTTCTTACTTCACAGCCTAGGACCCTATTATTACAATCAGACCTGATTTTTTTCCCATCTAACACCCCCTTGGATGCATCTTACTCTGAGAGCAGAAACCTTTACACAGCCATTTCCAGGCTTTTAAAGGACTATCCAGAACAGATAGTTCATAAAGCAACAACAGATATCTTCAATATCTGAAGGGCCTACAAGGAGCCAGAGAGGGACTCTGTGTTAGGAAGTGCAGTGATAGGACAAGGGGTAATGGGTTCAGACTGAAGGAGGGAAAGTCTAGGTTGGATGTGAGAAAAACGTTTTTTACCCTAAGGTTGGTGAGACACTGGCCTAGGTTGCCCAGGGAGGCTGTGGCTGCCCCAACCCTGGCAGTGTTCACAGCCAGGTTGGATGAAGCCTTGAGCAACCTGATCTAGCGAGGAGGTGTCCCTGCCCAGGGCAGGGGTTGGGGCTGGATGATTTGTAAGGTCCATTCCAATCCCTAAATCCTATGATTCTATGAACAGATGATTGCCCATAATAGTCATTCTCCTGCTCCTTCCTTTCAGCCAAAGCAAGCAGAGAGAAGTTGAATGAGGAACTTCAGCCTGAATTTGTCTCTGAATCTGAACTGAAAACACCCCAACAAATCTGTGCACACAACAGCTGAAACACAGCAATGGGAGCAAATCTTCAGCCTTCAAAACACACTCCAAATTCTGCAGCTTTACAATTGTTTTGGAGTCTCAATATTTTGGCCTGTTTTGATAGTTAGCTGAAAGGTAAAGAAAAAAAAACATAACTATGTAAGTATAGAAACTGCAACAACATTCTTGATGTTGTTAACATTTAGAGTTTAGGCAGAAAATGTTAATAACAAATGACCTTTTTCTGAAGGGTATTTTAAGGAGAACAAGCAATTTTCTGTAATGTGGTTACCATAGTGATTGGCCCTGTAAAAAGACCAGGAAAAAACCAAGATGTACATCTGTAATCAACCAGCTTCTGCAACAACAAATGGTCTGACAAAGCAACACTTTGAGCTTAATTCCAAGCTGGAAAGAAACTGGATTTTGAAGTTAAGGATAAAAAAACCTATTTATGGGTGCAAAATAGGTCCTCTAGTAACTATTACATAACATTTGGGCTGACTCAGAAGGGATTTTCCCTGAAAACTACATTAGTGCACAATAGATCAATTTTTTTTCTTAGGAATGACTTAATCATCTGTTCTGTCCTGAGTCATTCAGAGGGAAAGCTCAGCAAACACCTGGGGATGGCAAATATGAACCTCTGCCTCCTCCACTCACTGTCTCTTGCCTTTTCTTGAGCATACCTGGAAAAGCAGCAGTTAAAAGAAGTGTTAGTTCTAAACATCTCTGCAAGTAAACTTACACACCAACACCACAAACGTTTGCAGCCTACCTGTCTGGGCAAAGGTTGCTGTGTTTAAGGACAGGAACTTCAAATCACCCATTCAAGAACATGTAACTTGGCATTGTGAGACCCACCTGGAATACTGCACACAGTTCTGGTGTCCTCAACATAAGAAGGACATGGAACTGTTGGAGCAAGAGCAGAAGAGGCCACCAAGTTGCTAAGAGCACTGGAGCATCTCCCCTATGAGGACAGGCTGAAGGAGTTGGGGCTGTTCAGCCTGGAGAAGAGAAGGTTGTGTGGAGACCTCAGAGCAACTTCTCAATCTCTGAAGGGCCTACAAGCAGCTAGAGAGGGACTCTGTGTCAGGAACTGCAGTGACAGGACAAGGGGTAATGGGTTCAGACTGAAGGAGGGAAGTCTGGGTTAGATGAGAGAAAAATGTTTTTACTATAAGGGTGGGTTGGGGCAGCCACAGCCTCCCTGGGCAACCTGTGCCAGTGTCTCACCATCCTCACAGGGAAAACTGCTGTCTAATATCTAACCTAAATTTCTCTCCTTCAATTTGTGTCCCTTGACCTGTCCCTGCAGCTCCTAACACAGAGTCCCTCTCTGGCTCCCTTGTAGCTGAGCTGCACAGTCAGGGCAGGATGCAGCTGCTAAAGCAGTTCAGACATGTCCAAAAGGGCACAAATCATTTTTCTCAAACCCTCTCTTCAGTGGGATAAAGTTATAATCAGTCTGTCATCCTTTTTCTGTGGCTGAAATCACCATCAAATCGCCATCCAAGCCTTTAGGACAGGATACTCAAACCAGCTCCGTTGTGGCTCATTACACAACTTCTTCACACACCCTACCTTCATTCTGCATTCCCTGGGCACAGCACAGACCTTTGTGGGGGTAAAAACCATAGAAATTCAATATCTGTGAAAGCCCCTATGAACTCAAAATCAAGTTAGATATGGTATTAATTCAATTTTGGAAAGTCAATCGAATTACATTTTCTTTATAGAGCAAAAGCACTCACCTGCTGTACACAAATACAGTGAAGATGCTCAGGACAAGCATTATCAAGCCGCTGAGCACTTTCAGATAGGCTGAAAAACAATTACAATTTGTCATCTAGAACTCCTCACAACTGTTTCTTCCTCCTCCTTTAAATAATGTTGGCAGCAGCCTGCAGGCTGCATGCAGGAGTGGCAGGGACAGCGCACACTTAGTGGCATGATAAATACTAGGGATCACAGGAACAGCTTTTCCCTTCCAACGTGTGATACTTGTTCACAGGTTAGAGGCACTTGTAAAGTACTATCAAGGTTAGAGGAGACCTCTAAGATCATCCAGTCCAACCATTAACCTGTCACTCTGTCGTGTTGGATCAGATATGGGTAGTTTGGACTCTAAACTGAGACTTCCTTATAGTTTCCCTTAAATGAAGAGTGTGGTCTCCACCTTGAACTTGTACCAATGGAATTACCTTAAAAAGAAAACTAAGAAGTGACCAATTCCTTTTAGATAGACACAGAAATACAGATTCAGAGAAATCATGATTTTGGATCTTTGAGAGCAGCAATGACGAGAGAGACTTGGGAGTGATAGTGGAT
>NW_008670655.1:0-791 GCF_000695815.1 Acanthisitta chloris | reverse complement strand
TAGATAATGAAAAAAAACAAAATCAGTCATGCCAATACAATTGCTCACCACCCGTGGACCGGCGCAACCCCGAACCTCCCCCCCGGATCGGCCCCTTCCTGCTTGTAACACCGGGCATGACGTGCCATGGTGAGGAATATCCCTTTGGCTAGTTCAGGTCACCTGTCCCGGCTATGCTCCCTCCCAATTTCCTGTGTATCTTCTCACTGGCAGAGCATGAGACACAAGCAAAACCAAAACAACAATGTATTATCACTCTGAATTCAAAACACTGCACTACACTAGCTACTGAGAAAATTAACCCCATTCTGGCTAAAACCAGGACATCTGCGTTCCAAGTTAATGATCCTTCCCTAACAGGCTGTACCACATTTTCACTCTGTAGGAATAAAACTAAGTATCTATACTTGTGACTTCTATATAACCAAAACATGTGCCCCACTGATACAGATTTATATTAGGGTTACTCAGACAAAGCTCCTTAAGCATCACAAGTTCTAGTGGATATCACAGCGATGGCATTAGCCCTTCTTGATGTTATGATAACTTGTTTCTTGGTGGAAGTTCTTCCAGGTTCATCACTGAGTGATGCAGTTTGTCGAAGTAATGTCGATGCTAGGGCGCGCATGTTTTTAAAACGTTTTTCAGTTAGGACAGTTATGCAGCTAGGGCAAACTTAAAAACCTTGGCCTTTACTAGAAAAGTTCTTGAGCATTTGTTATCACTCAAATTCTGTCTCTGATGAGCACCACATAAAAATGCAATTGTTAGCGTGGAAAACACATAATCAC
>NW_008670654.1:0-1379 GCF_000695815.1 Acanthisitta chloris | reverse complement strand
AGATTAGTCAGGCACAATTTGCCCTTGCTGAAGCCATGTTGACCGTCTCTAATAACATCTGTGTCTTCCATATGTTTTATACTCTTCCAGGAAGATCTGTTCCATGATCTTTTAACTAATGCATGATACAGGAAAGAAGGGAATACTGTTTTCTGATGTAGAAAATCTTATCTTTTCATTGTAATGAAGTGTAAGGTCCTACACCTGGGTCATGGTAACCCCAGACACGCCTATAGACTGAGCAGAGACGTCATTGAGAGCAGCCCTGCAGAGAAGGACATGGGGATGATGGTTGATGAAAAACTCAACATGAGCTGCAATGTGCACTCGCAGCCCAGAAAGCCAATCGAATCCTGGGCTACATCAAAAGGAGTGTGGCTAGCAGGTCAAAGGAGGTGATTCTCCCCCTCTACTCTGCTCTTGTGAGACCCCACCTGGTGTACTGTGTGCAGTTCTGGTGTCCCCAACATAAGAAGGACATGGAACTGTTGGAGCAAGTCCAGAGGAGGGCCACGAAGTTGATAAGAGAACTGGAGCACCTTCCCTATGAAGACAGACTGAGAAAGTTGGGGCTGTTCAGCCTGGAGAAGAGAAGCTTACATGGGAACCTCATAACAGCCTTCCAATGTCTGAAGGGGGCCTACAAGGGAGCCGGAGAGGGGCTCTTTATTAGGAACTGCAATGATGGGACAAGGGGTAATGAGTTTTTCAAATTGAAGGAGGGGAAGTTTAGGTTGGATTAAAGAAAAATTTTTTCACTGTGAGGGTGGTGAGCCGCTCGAAGAAGTTGCCCAGGGAAGTGGTGCCTGCCCTAGCCCTGGTGGTGTTCAAGACCAGGTTGGATGAGGCCTTGAGCATCCTGGTCTAGTGGGGAGGTTTCCCTGCCCATGTCAGGGGGTGTTGAGACTAGATAATCTGTAAAGTCCATTCCAACCCCTAAAATTCTATGAATCTATGATTGTATAGTTAAATTGGAGTACAAAAATACAGAAAATCAGCATATAGATGACCAAATCAAATTTTCTACCTTCCTAAATATAGTTCCTGAGCTTGATGTGAAGCATATAATTCTTGTTCTTTGTAGATGATTCTGTCTTTGGCGCTGAAAATACCTATACTCTCAACGACCTGCATCTCCAATGTTAATACTCCACTTAGGATATTACAGGCTTGCAACACAATATTACATGCTGTGTCATTTAGTAATTGTGAGAATGAGGATGTCCCATGACTGAGAGTATTTTTTAGAAAACATTAGATGCACCGAAGCACAACTCTTTCTTTATATAATGTAATCTATCCTATATTTCTGGTGTTCTTTTTTGCAGGTACAGCAAGTACAGACTGTACAACATGTCTACCCAGCCCAGGTTCAGTAT
>NW_008670653.1:0-7432 GCF_000695815.1 Acanthisitta chloris | reverse complement strand
GGGTGGAGAAGAAACCTGTAGCTACTTCCTGTGAACAGGAGTGAGAGTAGTTACTCAGAACTACTGACAGTGCCACACAGCAAAGATATTAATTTTTCATAGCTATGATCTTCAAAATAGGGTGATCTTCCTTCTGCTCTCTCTGGAGTTTTTCTGACTGGTGGAAGAACTGACTCTGTATTCCTGAGTGAAGACACTAAATCCAAATGCACAAATCTTTCACCTTCTTCATACCTAAGGGGTTTCAAGGGAGCTGGTCACAGAGGTGGTTCTGCTATGCCAAACAGCTGGCACCTGAGGATATGCAAAGGAGATTCCCTCCTCTGCAACTACCTACTCTGCATGAACAAGCCCTGCCTAGAACACTTCAGGGGGTAAGGATAGAGATCCTGCAGAAAGGTCACTAGTACATAAAGGCAACTTTGCAAACAAATACTACTGCTCTAGCTTAAAAGGCACATTTTTCCAGCCATATACATCTGCTGCACCATCATCCAAAGTGTACACAGTTCCAGTGGAAGCAAAAGGAAGAAAATTTGCCAATTATTTTAGCTCCATTTCAAAAAAAAACCTTAAAATTTCAAATTTTAATTTCATTTCTTCTGAACTCCAGTGAAGATTTTTTTAAAAATTAAACAGTTTGAAGTTAGAAACTCAAGCCTACACCTAAACCAAAGATATTATTATTGTGCATTTTTGTAATTTCATCCTACTTGAAATTTGCAAACCTCCTAAAATTACTGTCACGTTCACATGAGAAATACCTAAAATGCCAAATATTTGTGGGATAATTGTTGTTTACTTGACATTTGTTGCTGCCCTGAATTTCAGCAGACATACGCTTGCACAGTTCAACCATTAAGCTTAACATCAGCCACTTTCCAAAGATAAATTACTCAGCTGTTAGCATTTGCCCACTAATTGCTGAGAGCAGCCATCCACACAAAGGATTAAGTGACTATTATTCTTCAGAATAATATAAGTCTTTTATTCTGCAGGAAGACTAAAAAATGTCATTTAGTACATTAACGTATAGTATCTCTAGGAGCAAGTTAATGGAATACAGCAAGTTAAAAATATGTTTGGGCCTGTATATCAAGTTCCATCCTGATGTGCTTTTAACTTTAGAAAAACATTTTGGAATGGAAGCAGCCATTGGCTCTTAACTTCCATCTACTACTAGTGAAATGCTGTGTTACTACTAGAATGAAACAGCTAATTTAAAAAAAAAACCAAAACAAACAAGCCATCAAGTCCAAAACCATTTGAAAGCCCGCAGTAGGTATTAATGAAGACAGCAGACTCTTCTGTGATAGGGGTGCTGAAAACAACAGAGCAATATATAATCAAATGAATACTTTATGAGTCATTATAAATCTGTCTTGTGATGGTGCCTAGAAACTAGAATTACATTCTTCTAAACACTTTTAACTTAGTGGAGCTTATTGCAGAAGTTTTACAAGCAGCTGGGACTTTTAAAAGACTTCCTTGCCCTTTACATTGATAACTCCTCCACAGAGTTCATCAGTAAGAAATCAAAGGATACATCTCAAGGTAATAATTTTCAGAGTGTTCTGTTCAGTTTGACTAATGTATACATCTCAAGGGTTCTTCCCTTGGTTAAACAAATAGTAGCTTTCACTAACTCTTACACTTGCTGATTTGCCAGTAGCAATGACACTTATTTTGCAAAGGAAAAATGGTTACACTGGATTTAGCTATAAAATATTAGATTGTATCTCTGCATCAAAAAAAAGTAGTTTCATTTCCATTATATCTTTCACAAAGGGATGATGTCTGAGGTTGTGGTTATTTGGTGCATCTTAGTGACATCCATGAGGCCTCGGAAGCAAGGGGCTGTGTCTGCACAGCAAAGCATGATGCTATGCAGTGGCACTGGTGTGAATAGCAGGAGATTCAGCTGAACAAGTGCAGTGCAATAGCTCTGCAAGTGACTTGAACTTGGAGTAACTAGCTCTCCAGCTGGGCAAGCCCATGAGATCAGTGCTGACTCTGAATTGGCTCCTGGACTATCACTCAGCTACTCACTGTTCTCAGTCATGCTGTCAGAAGGCCATGTGCTTCTAAAGTCGTATCTCACAACCCTTTACCAGTGTGTGCATCCCTGGGCATGTTTTCCAGAGAGGTACAGAGCTTAATGTATGGCTGAAGTTTGCGTGTATCATGATCTCTAACCACGCTGCCTGTGCCAACACCTTTGATACCAGGTGGCTCTGCTAGTGCTACTGGAGGAAGGATGGATTGAAATGGATGTCTTAGGGGTACAACTCCCAGAAGCAGCCCTTACCAGTGGAAACATGAGTCTCCAGCCCAGTACTGCAATTTCAGCTGTTACTTTTCTTCCCATGACAGCATCAGCATCACCTTGGTGGAGCACCTGTTGCTCACATCCAGGCAAAATTCAGTGCTGTCCCAATGTCTGAGAAGACCATTCATAAATGTCTCAGGCTTGTATTGTTCTGCAGTACTCACAGACCTGGATTTCTGATTTAGTTACCTCTGCACATGCCTCAGCAATACTTCATAGACCCTCATGGCTGAGAATGTCAGCTGTAGGGTATACATGCACTGGTTGCAATTCCTGCAGTCTGGGGGATGCTGGAAAAAGCCTCACTTCAGAGAAACTCTTAAACTTTACTCCTGTTTTGCTTTCGCTCATAAGATCTACTGAGCTTCCGTTATTCCAAGAAAAAGTCTTTGGACTGTTCACTCTTGTGTAATCTTTGGTCTGCAAAGTGTTCCTTGATTTCACACGATTGTTTCTCTATATGCATATGTCATCTGCAAGACTGGCAATGTGCCATTCTGGTAAAAAAGCTGGTGAGAGCAACGTATCACTCGTTATCACTACTGCTAGTTTTGAAAATCAGTTCAAAATACTTTCAATCCAGGCATAACCAAGTTCAGCACTGAGCTGTGCAGAAGCCAATTCTGACTTCTGGGGCATCTTTGCTTGCAGAATTGGCCAGGCTTTATTTTAAGGTTACATTCTTACAAGAGCAGTATGTGATTAATGAAGGCTTTGGGCTTGTTATAGGCATGATTGGCCTAGGCTGCAAATGGCTATAAACAAAGCAGAAGAAGGTAATGTAGCTAATGCTAAACCAATGTTTATAAACAACTTGTCAAACTTTATCACTGTTGGTTAATGTCTATTAATAATGTATTAATGCTTTATAAACTATTTATAAATTGAACCTTAATATAGGAAGATACTTATGCAACTCAGTTCTATGCTTTTGCTGAAGTACAGAATCTTCAACTCCAGGCTGCATGGCTATTTCTTCTAAAGTCCAGAGAAGGAGTACTGCACCAACACTAGAGGTTGTTAGCCTTGATAAAATCCAGTAAGATTAGATCGGATAAGATCAGGTAAAATCCGGTATGCTGACGGAAAAAAGCACACCATTCAGTAGGTTCTGATTTGGTATGCAGTTACTACTAATTGGATTCCCCTTAAAGATCTGCACTTGGCAAATTAACTAAACTGTGCTAAAAAATAAAACAGACTCAACCTTATTTTTTTATCTACCTTTATGAGAAATTTTATGATTCTTTTTCAAAGATAGCATGTTGTGTTATGCTAGCCTAATTTACATACATTGTAAACTCTCTGCAGAGTCCTTTCTGCCATCTCCACCCTCCACCCTATATCTGGACTATCCATCATTTGCCCTGGATATCTGACAATAGAGAACATATCCACCCTACCTCAACAGCCTGTGCTCCAAAGGAGTGAGGCAGAACAAAGACCAAACTTCTGTACAGTACAATACCCTTGTGAAAGAATAGATCTTTACTTGTGGCATCGCATGGGCTCCAGCCAACACCAGTCTGAGTCTCAGTTTCCTTCCCTAGCCTTACTCTCCACCCAGCATCCCATAATCTGGGAAGGGAAAGCCAATATGAAAGCGAATCCTGAGATATGTGTTTTTCATTTTCTTGGGTTTTTTCAAGTTTGATGTGAGGTGCATTTTGTGGAGGCTGACAAACAAGGCAGCACTGCCCTGTATTAACGAGACAGTGCAAGCTCTCAACAGGCTTAACTTGAAACAAACAGATGAGGGACTGTATGACCCATTGAGTTGTTCCTGATGATGCAGTGTCACTAAAAGGAAAGACCTGTACTGTTTGTCTCCATCTCACAAACATAGTCATTAATGTTAGACAAGACAGAGTGGCTCTTACAAATTGTAATGCAGTTTCTTCAGAAGTGATCTGATTATGACATTTTACTGAATTGCCCCTGGGTGGGGGACTCCAATGATTAGGAACAAGCAATATTTTAGTACTAGTGAAGCTAAAAAAGAAAAAGAAAAAGGTGAAGACTTCCAAAAACATAGTGTAATAAAAAGCCCAAACTTGTGTGTCATTTGTTTTACTTAAAGATTGTCAGAGGAACTTGCAAATTCAGTGTCTGTGCTGAAAAAAACAACCACTAGGAAAGAAATAAAATATGAATGACACAAAGCAAGAAAATCAAAGGAATATTTTTTCAATCTTCTCAGTGTTAGAAGAGTTATTGCCAATATTTGGAAAATGACAGGCTTATGAGACTAAATCTTTTTCCCTTTCAGTGAAACACAGGTTCCTAAGTGCCTACAGACCCCTGTCTGCAAAGATACCAATATGGCATTAGAAGCAAGTGTCTCCTGATGGGGCAGAGCATAAGACATTGGGATGCTGGCAGGTCACAAGCCTGGACCCAGCTACCTTCTACCTACTGTATGTAACCTTGCACTGGATGCAGCAAAGGCATACTTCAGCTAGTTCTGGAAAAATCACCAGACGTTTCTGTAAGAGGCTGAAAAATGTAGCAGGTGAAGTCTGGAGTCCTCTTAGAGATCTCCTCAGGCCAAAGCAGATGGTATTTGTGATGCATGAAGAATAAACTTCCATAGCTTTTCTGTGTTAACTCATGGTCTGTCCAGCCCTGCAGGATAAGGTGTCTTATACAACAGGTTTGATGGATTGTTACTAGCCACCCTGTAAGGAAGGGGAAAAATGTGAAATATTTAAATGTCTTCAAAGATTGTCACTTTCGGCACATTCTCTTTCTGCCTCTTTAATGTCTCTGTTAGTTGCGCTTCCCATTAACAAATCATGCTGTTTGACAATTGAGATAGCCCTGTTTGACAGTGCCCCAATCCAGTTTTATGGTAGATATGCTGGCAACTGGCACTTGAAAACAACATGTCAGACAATTACACTCACTTTAGAAGCAATAAAAGCTCTCCTTCATAAAAAGTGATGGGAAATTATCCGTCACTTCACACTGCTTCTTTCATTTTTCCCACTGATTTGTGCTTAAGAGATTGGCCAGCAGCATCTGCTCATCTGCTCATGTTCTCCTGTTGTGAACTTTTTGGTGGACTCCCTTTGATGTGAGAATGAGACTTACATGTTAGCTCCTTGATGAATTTTATTTTAGGCTTGCTGTTTTTATGAAAATACAGACCTCCACTGCTCTGTTCAGGTCTTCTCTATGCACTGTGCTCTCCTGCTAGCTTGAGTGGCAAACTGCAAAGCATCTTCACAGCAGTGTGTGACTGGGATCAAGAGCATTTTCCTTTCAAACAGGGAGTCTTTGGACAGTTGTAGAAGTTGAACCTTGTGCTCTCAGTGCAATGAATGGGTTTGAAAACTTCTGATTCAGAGCAGAAAAAGAGACTTTTTGATACCTTGCCCATTTATACGGACAAAACTGCTCTCTCCTAGTAGTGGCCTGGCAGTCAGTGAGGAGATGAAGGAAAATGGTGCTAGCACTTCTTCATAGGCAGACAGCAGCAGCTCTCTGTCGTGGCACTAGGGTCACCAGGTGTGCATTGAAACAGAGGAGAAACGTGTCAGAGATGAAGGACTGCTTTGCACTCACAGTTTAGCAAAAGCTGAGTGATGGGTAGATCACACACTTTGACAACCAGACATGACTGTTCTTAAAACAGCTCAGAAGGGGTTTCAATGCAAAGAGGAGAAGCCTGATTAACAAATCTCCAGAATTCAGAGTACTTTTATCCTAAAGCCAGTACCCTAGGTCTGCATGCCTGGAAACTTCACTTCTCAATTAGGTAAAAAGAACTTTTTTCTTTTCTCTTTATTCTGTTAAATGCAAAAAGGAACTAACAGAAAAGCTCTTCACCTATGTCCCCTACTGTTCTGCATTTGGATACAAGTGTATTTTGCAAGGGCTGTTTCTCTTGTCCCAGCTGATTTTTCATAAACCAACAAATTACCGAAACTTCACCACAAACAGAAAGCTACATGATTGTGATTAATGTGACTTTCTGATTAAAGTAGAGGGCATTATATCTGTACATTTATGGAACATTTTTTATATTTAAGTAGGAAGTCAACAATTTTCATACCAAGCACAGAGATTTTAGCCATAGTATTACTGAAACATTTGTTCTTGAAGTTCCTGACATGTCATAGAATCACAGAATCATAGAATCAGCCTGGTTGGAAGAGACCTCAAAGATCATCGAGTCCAACCCTACTGTCGTTACTAGACCATGGCACTAAGTGCCACATCCAGTCTTGTTTTGAAAACCTCCAGGGATGGTGAATCCACCACCCCCCCCAGGCAGGACATTCCAATGTTCTGTGCTGATGCTCCCTCTGTGTGTCCTGCAAAGCTCAGAGCTGTAGCAGATGGGATTTCTGGGGGGTTTTTTTATGGGAGTGTGGTACCATACAGGCAGCAGGGAGGAGACTGCAACTATATAAGTCAACTGCCTTATAGTTGCTGGGCAATGCAATGGAAAGAAGAGCTGCCTTCCTTTGTGCCACCTACAACTTCCTGTGATAAGCAGTCAGCACGTAAAGATCTGCCATGGGCTGTGCATTGTAGGTATAAATCAAAAGTTCCGCACAATGGTACAGAGATAAGCACTTGGTCCTGTGCGAGGTTGCAGGAATGGTCATTTATCTGTTCTGAGCCTGAAGGCAGGGCATGAGGAACAGATCTTTGAACCAGGATTTTTCAATTAATTTCAAGGTCTCCACACAAAATTGCCTCCCCTTTTATAGAATTCAGTTTTAGTTTACACATAAACCACTAGGAATTTAATTTCAAAATTAAGGAGTAAGTCAGTTTTCCTACACAGAAAATGCATTGGGGAAGCTCTCACTTTGTCACACAGTCAGATGTGCACTCTATCCATCCTTCAGTTCAGTCTGTTGTGTAATTATCAGTCTTATTTCTCTGAAAGAGCGTGTGCAAGGAAATGACACTGGTGCTCCTTCAGTGATTAATGTTACTAAGTAGAAGAAATGAGGCAATGTGGCCATTCAGTGCATCCTGCATTTCAACTTGATAAATTTAGCCAAAGTAGATTCAACTGTATTTTGCCTGAGTTTTTCTGAATTTGTTCAAGCCAGGTGCCACTCTTCTCTTCTCTTCTCTTCTCTT